>NW_016158923.1:50202-104041 GCF_001687245.7 Rhagoletis zephyria | reverse complement strand
GGAAAGCGTTCCAAGTATTAAAGGGCACAATATCTAGTGAAATGCAGAAAAATCTCCTTTGTATATTAATGCAACTGTAAGCTGTTCTTCCTCCTAGGACAAAAGTCCACCGGCCACTGAATCCTTTGTATACTATTTAATTAAGGAAAAGTCTTTTCAAATAATGATTAAACTATTTTAATTTTTTTTTTATTTCACTATTCAATTGCGATTATATTTATTTTGATATGTTTCTGTCAAAGCAGCTGAGTAAGAACTTCGAATTTCATTATTTTAGTTGGCAACGCCGTTGATAGTTGCCATCGGATTATAGCATACCAATTTTCGGAGCGGAGCTACGAATTCGTAACTACGAACTTTCAGATTACAGCATACGGGTGTAAGTTTTTTTTTGTAAAATTGCATGGATTTTGGATAAATAAATGAAGGTTTACTATATTTAGTACATTAAGAAAATATGCATTGTATTTTTTCGTTATATCACGAGATTTCTCTTCACGAAGTTCTTGCTATATTAGAGGAAGATGATGCAAATGCAATGTTGGCACAACCTCTGAGAACAAAATCATAGAGCTGTTTATAGTTCTAATATATTTTAAATAGATTTGGATCATAAAGTTTCTTAAATATATTGTATGTCAAAATAAATTCGAAAGACGGCACTTAAACTCTCTTAAACGTATTTTGCTCCTGGCCAGGTTTCTAAGCTCGCATCCTCTGACGAATCGCTCAACCAGAACTCCGTTGTACTGGCCTCTATTATGAGTTGCATTCGATCTTCGACTGTGGTCGAAAGTGCTGATCGAACGAATTTTCATTTGGTATTCTGGCGCTCATTCGATGAAGAATAGCGCTATTGTGAATTTCGCTCTTTTAGGTTGTTCACAATAGTATATTTTTCACTGCTGATAAGCTTTGTTTATACATCGAGCAAACTAAATAGTGTGGTTATACATATGTAAATTTGTGCAAATGAAAATGAAATTTAGAAAAAGCGAGTTTATAAAGACGTGGTAAAAGAAATTTTAATTAGTACAACGGAGTTCTGGTTAAACGATTCGTCAGAGGATGAGAGCTTAGAAAACTGGCCAGGAGCAGATAACGTTTAAGAGAGTTTAAGTGCAGTCTTTCGAGTATATTTTGACACAATAAATTAAAACTATAAACAGCTCTATGATTTTGTTCTCAGAGATCGTCCCAACATCGTATTGGGATTTTCTTTCATAAGTTAAATCAGACTTTCGAGCTTCTGTTTAGTATTCACGACGTTAGAATTGCATGAAATTAATAAAAATTGTTTAAAATTAGTGTCGAGCCGCCAAAAAGTAAGAAAACACATGCAAAATCATACATTTTTCACTATTTTCTAACACTTCGCTACACCAACGAAAGCAAAATTCGGTTCGACCAAAAATTCGATACTCAACGAAAAGTTCGATACGCTTGCATAGCTCAAAATACGAATTTCACTTTCGATCTTCGATATCCAGCGTCTTAGGTAGAATGAGGTAGGTAAAAATCCGTTATTTTTTTCCTTTATTTGTGCTGATCCCTTATGTTTAAATATTTTGTTTTTGAATAGGCCTTGTGGATCTAATGTTCGCAAGTGCAAGTAAAACTAAATTTTCTTCACTTCATGCCCAACGTTTCGCTAAATTTCCCTAGCTTCTTCAGGGGCGGAAATCTTTATTAAAAACAACAACAAACAAAAACATGTAAACAATTTAAAATATGGTACACAAAAGTCATTTTCCATGTACATACATATGACAACGTGGTATTCAACCTTGAACAAGTTATATACATACATACAAGAAGCTAACCAAAACTTACATATTTATGTATACGTGTATAAAACAAAAAACTTAAGATATAAATCAGTACCAGTCGCTTTTAGTACACTTGTCATACTGATTTGTGCTCATAAACATAACAAGTAACCAGCCGCAATGTCGTTTGTGTCTTCTTTTTTGTTCACTGTCTTTTCTCTGCTTTGCATAATACGAAGGCTTTCAATCGAGTATTTCACTTTTTCTCTTTTCAATGTCTACGATTTTTGCATTGGTTAGATCAGCTGTGTGGTAGCTCGCTAGTATATGTTGTGCTAGCGCAGTACTGTTTTTTCCCCTTCTTATGTCCGCCTCGTGTTCTGATAAGCGAACGCCTAAAGCCCGTTTTGTTGCTGGACAGTGTGAAATTTGATTTGTAAGCAAGGGCTATGTTTTGCTTGTTGTTCCTTCTGTCATGCATGAATTTTTCCGTCAATTTGGGGATGTATGTTATACTGTGGAATTGCTTTGTTTCGTTATCTGTTTCAGTAGTTTTATTATTGCGTTTGTTGTTTATGGTTATGAGCGCCTGTTCTATGAGATTTCTTATTAGGTGGCTAGGGTAATTATTACTGTTTAAGATTTCATGTATTTTCTTTATATTTGCGTCTCTAAATTGACCGTGGCTTATGGTTAATATTTTATGTATTAGATTTTTTGCAGTGCTAAGTTTATACTTAAAGGGTTGAGCAGATAAAAAATTTATTATACGACCAGATGAGATGGGTTTTGAGTACCAGTTCAATAGTATCTAGTTGGTTTTCCTGCTTATTAGGACATCTAAAAAAGGTATGCTGAAGTTTTTCTCTCTTTCTATTGTAAACTGAAGCTTGCTGTGATATTTATTCAGTGCACTTAAAATGATATCTACGTCTTTTGCCTTTACAACAGCAAAAATGTTATCTACGTACTTCACTATGATCTTTATGTCGATATTGTGCATATTTTTCAGTTCTGAAATTGTTTTATCTAGTAAATCGTCCATAATTATGTCTGCGATTGTCGGAGACAGGGGGTTACCCATTGGCATCCCATAGGTTTGCGAAAAAACTTTTCCGTCATACATAAAATAATTTTGTCTTTTAAGCAGAAGTTCAATATGTTAAGAAATGTGTTTTTGGGGATGTTGATGTATTTTTATAGCTAAATAGGTTGGTATATTTGTGAATAACGACACATCATCAAAAGATACTAATAAATCATCCTCGCTTACGCTTACGTTGTCTATTCTCTCTTTTAGTTTAAACGCGTTTTTAATATTATACTCTTCTGACGTTAAATTTCTTAAAAAATTGCCAATAAACTTAGATAAGCCACAGTACAGGACATTGATTGATGACGCTATTGGTCGTAAGGGCAGATCCGGCTTGTGAATTTTCGGTAGCCCGTAAAATCGAGGCGCGGTCGCTGTGCTGCATGTTATTTTTTGTTTTTCCCTGTAGTTAATTATTTTGTTTTTATAGAGCCCATGAACAATGTTGTTGTTCTGTTTTTGCAGCATATTTGTTGGGTCGTTTCTTAAAGTTTTGTAAGTGCTTTTGTCTTTCATTAGTTTCTTCATTTTCTCCTTGTTGTCCTCTTTCTAAAATACCACCGTCTTGTTCCCCTTGTCTGAGTCTGTGACAACTATATTATCTTTATGCTTTCTTAGAAACGCCTTTGTTTTTTTTGAAGGCTTCCAATATGAATTTTTCCGCTGCATTGTTTTTAATTCCCCGTTTGAATTGTAGGATTCTGTTGCTTACTTTGCTCCTTTCTACTTCCTTGTCTCTCTCATCATCCATCTGCTGAATAATTTGTTCCATTTCCGCGATGATTTTTATTTTTTTGAGAGTACTTCTTGTCGTAGGTAACGCATTTGTTCTGCCAAGAGAGAGTAGCCATTTTACCTCCTTACCAAATGAAAATTCGTTCGATCAGCACTTTCGACCACAGTCGAAGATCGAATGCAACTCATAATAAAGGCCATTCAAAAAAAAGACGTTCGTCGGAAAAATAATAAATGAGCAAATAAACAACATCTGATATATTATTCGAACCACTCAGGCTACTATACGCAAAACAGGACTGAAAACCTGCGACAACCATAAACAATGAAACGCAAGTCCAAACTACAAAAACAAAGAGAAAGAAAATAATTGATTTTTATATACCTGCGAATGCATGCAACAATTAATCAAGAAGAGGTGAGCAGCTTATTCTACCTAAGGATGTATACACAGAACAATAACCACTGGGTGAACGAAAGAATATAATCCGCTGAGACGTACCTAACTAAGAACCAACGACGGTCTAGCACGGCTATAAATAGTGACGGACAAACAGAAACTATTCAGAACGAAAAANTGATTTTTATATACCTGCGAATGCATGCAACAATTAATCAAGGAGAGGTGAGCAGCTTATTCTACCTAAGGATGTATACACAGAACAATAACCACTGGGTGAACGAAATAATACAACGACGATCTAGCACGGCTAACGGGTGATTTTTTTGAGGTTAGGATTTTCATGCATTAGTATTTGACAGATCACGTGGGATTTCAGACATGGTGTCAAAGAGAAAGATGCTCAGTATGCTTTGACATTTCATCATGAATAGACTTACTAACGAGCAACGCTTGCAAATCATTGAATTTTATTACCAAAATCAGTGTTCGGTTCGNTTTATAAAGAAAATTCTTATTTCATTGGTAAGTGAAGGAAATATAGTGACACTTTCGGCGTGACATGAAAAATTAACACCACTTCGATGTAATCCGACATAGATTCGAGTTTGCTACGAATCGTAAAATTGGTATGCTGAAATCCGCGTTGTCGTAACGTAATTTCGAAATACGTAGGCCATCTTCGAAATTCGTAATGTTTTTTATGTATTTGTCAGAAATTTTGTACGTGTCGAAGCGAAAGAATTTGTTTTAAAATATCAATAAAATACAGTGTGTAAACGTAAACGTGTGAATTGAAAAAAAAAAATTAAATTATTATTATTATTTTTACAAAATCAACAGATAGAAGATCACAACAAGTCGCTCGCAATACAAAAAACTGGTGGAATGCATGAGCGAAGCGCCGGACATTGGTCGAGGGTTTGTAAAAGGAGCTAAAGAGGATGTGGTGGAATTTTGGGAAAGCGTTCCAAGTATTAAAGGGCACAATATCTAGTGAAATGCAGAACAATCTCCTTTGTATATTAATGCAACTGTAAGCTGTTTTTCCTCCTAGGACAAAAGTCCACCGGCCACTGAATCCTTTGTATTCTACTTAATTAAGGAAAAGTCTTTTCAAATAATGATTAAACTATTTTTATTTCACTATTCAATTGCGATTATATTTATTTTGATATGTTTCTGTCAAAGCAGCTGAGTAAGAACTTCGAATTTCATTATTTTAGTTGGCAACGCCGTTGATAGTTGCCATCGGATTATAGCATACCAATTTTCGGAGCGGAGCTACGAATTCGTAACTACGAACTTTCAGATTATAGCATACGGGTGTAAGTTTTTTTTTGTAAAATTGCATGGATTTTGGATAAATAAATGAAGGTGTACTATATTTAGTACATTAAGAAAATATGCATTGTATTTTTTCGTTATATCACGGGATTTCTCTTCACGAAGTTCTTGCTATATTAGAGGAAGATGATGCAAATGCAATGTTGGCACAACCTCTGAGAACAAAATCATAGAGCTGTTTATAGTTCTAATATATTTTAAATAGATTTGGATCATAAAGTTTCTTAAATATATTGTATGTCAAAATAAATTCGAAAGACGGCACTTAAACTCTCTTAAACGTATTTTGCTCCTGGCCAGTTTTCTAAGCTCGCATCCTCTGACGAATCGCTCAACCAGAACTCCGTTGTACTGGCCTCTATTATGAGTTGCATTCGATCTTCGACTGTGGTCGAAAGTGCTGATCGAACGAATTTTCATTTGGTATTCTGGCGCTCATTCGATGAAGAATAGCGCTATTGTGAATTTCGCTCTTTTAGGTTGTTCACAATAGTATATTTTTCACTGCTGATAAGCTTTGTTTATACATCGAGCAAACTAAATAGTGTGGTTATACATATGTAAATTTGTGCAAATAAAAATGAAATTTAAAAAAAGCGAGTTTATAAAGACGTGGTAAAAGAAATTTTAATTAGTACAACGGAGTTCTGGTTAAACGATTCGTCAGAGGATGAGAGCTTAGAAAACTGGCCAGGAGCAGATAACGTTTAAGAGAGTTTAAGTGCAGTCTTTCGAGTATATTTTGACACAATAAATTAAAACTATAAACAGCTCTATGATTTTGTTCTCAGAGATCGTCCCAACATCGTATTGGGATTTTCTTTCATAAGTTAAATCAGACTTTCGAGCTTCTGTTTAGTATTCACGACGTTAGAATTGCATGAAATTAATAAAAATTGTTTAAAATTAGTGTCGAGCCGCCAAAAAGTAAGAAAACACATGCAAAATCATACATTTTTCACTATTTTCTAACACTTCGCTACACCAACGAAAGCAAAATTCGGTTCGACCAAAAATTCGATACTCAACGAAAAGTTCGATACGCTTGCATAGCTCAAAATACGAATTTCACTTTCGATCTTCGATATCCAGCGTCTTAGGTAGAATGAGGTAGGTAAAAATCCGTTATTTTTTTCCTTTATTTGTGCTGATCCCTTATGTTTAAATATTTTGTTTTTGAATAGGCCTTGTGGATCTAATGTTCGCAAGTGCAAGTAAAACTAAATTTTCTTCACTTCATGCCCAACGTTTCGCTAAATTTCCCTAGCTTCTTCAGGGGCGGAAATCTTTATTAAAAACAACAACAAACAAAAACATGTAAACAATTTAAAATATGGTACACAAAAGTCATTTTCCATGTACATACATATGACAACGTGGTATTCAACCTTGAACAAGTTATATACATACATACAAGAAGCTAACCAAAACTTACATATTTATGTATACGTGTATAAAACAAAAAACTTAAGATATAAATCAGTACCAGTCGCTTTTAGTACACTTGTCATACTGATTTGTGCTCATAAACATAACAAGTAACCAGCCGCAATGTCGTTTGTGTCTTCTTTTTTGTTCACTGTCTTTTCTCTGCTTTGCATAATACGAAGGCTTTCAATCGAGTATTTCACTTTTTCTCTTTTCAATGTCTACGATTTTTGCATTGGTTAGATCAGCTGTGTGGTAGCTCGCTAGTATATGTTGTGCTAGCGCAGTACTGTTTTTTCCCCTTCTTATGTCCGCCTCGTGTTCTGATAAGCGAACGCCTAAAGCCCGTTTTGTTGCTGGACAGTGTGAAATTTGATTTGTAAGCAAGGGCTATGTTTTGCTTGTTGTTCCTTCTGTCATGCATGAATTTTTCCGTCAATTTGGGGATGTATGTTATACTGTGGAATTGCTTTGTTTCGTTATCTGTTTCAGTAGTTTTATTATTGCGTTTGTTGTTTATGGTTATGAGCGCCTGTTCTATGAGATTTCTTATTAGGTGGCTAGGGTAATTATTACTGTTTAAGATTTCATGTATTTTCTTTATATTTGCGTCTCTAAATTGATCGTGGCTTATGGTTAATATTTTATGTATTAGATTTTTTGCAGTGCTAAGTTTATACTTAAAGGGTTGAGCAGATAAAAAATTTATTATACGACCAGATGAGATGGGTTTTGAGTACCAGTTCAATAGTATCTAGTTGGTTTTCCTGCTTATTAGGACATCTAAAAAAGGTATGCTGAAGTTTTTCTCTCTTTCTATTGTAAACTGAAGCTTGCTGTGATATTTATTCAGTGCACTTAAAATGATATCTACGTCTTTTGCTTTTACAACAGCAAAAATGTTATCTACGTACTTCACTATGATCTTTATGTCGATATTGTGCATATTTTTCAGTTCTGAAATTGTTTTATCTAGTAAATCGTCCATAATTATGTCTGCGATTGTCGGAGACAGGGGGTTACCCATTGGCATCCCATAGGTTTGCGAAAAAACTTTTCCGTCATACATAAAATAATTTTGTCTTTTAAGCAGAAGTTCAATATGTTAAGAAATGTGTTTTTGGGGATGTTGATGTATTTTTATAGCTAAATAGGTTGGTATATTTGTGAATAACGACACATCATCAAAAGATACTAATAAATCATCCTCGCTTACGCTTACGTTGTCTATTCTCTCTTTTAGTTTAAACGCGTTTTTAATATTATACTCTTCTGACGTTAAATTTCTTAAAAAATTGCCAATAAACTTAGATAAGCCATAGTACAGGACATTGATTGATGACGCTATTGGTCGTAAGGGCAGATCCGGCTTGTGAATTTTCGGTAGCCCGTAAAATCGAGGCGCGGTCGCTGTGCTGCATGTTATTTTTTGTTTTTCCCTGTAGTTAATTATTTTGTTTTTATAGAGCCCATGAACAATGTTGTTGTTCTGTTTTTGCAGCATATTTGTTGGGTCGTTTCTTAAAGTTTTGTAAGTGCTTTTGTCTTCCATTAGTTTGTTCATTTTCTCCTTGTTGTCCTCTTTGTAAAATACCACCGTCTTGTTCCCCTTGTCTGAGTCTGTGACAACTATATTATCTTTATGCTTTCTTAGAAACGCCTTTGTTTTTTTTGAAGGCTTCCAATATGAATTTTTCCGCTGCATTGTTTTTAATTCCCCGTTTGAATTGTAGGATTCTGTTGCTTACTTTGCTCCTTTCTACTTCCTTGTCTCTCTCATCATCCATCTGCTGAATAATTTGTTCCATTTCCGCGATGATTTTTATTTTTTTGAGAGTACTTCTTGTCGTAGGTAACGCATTTGTTCTGCCAAGAGAGAGTAGCCATTTTACCTCCTTACCAAATGAAAATTCGTTCGATCAGCACTTTCGACCACAGTCGAAGATCGAATGCAACTCATAATAGAGGCCATTCAAAAAAAAGACGTTCGTCGGAAAAATAATAAATGAGCAAATAAACAACATCTGATATATTATTCGAACCACTCAGGCTACTATACGCAAAACAGGACAGAAAACCTGCGACAACATCAACAATGAAACGCAAG
Organism: Rhagoletis zephyria; assembly: GCF_001687245.7. Classification (NCBI taxonomy): domain Eukaryota; kingdom Metazoa; phylum Arthropoda; class Insecta; order Diptera; family Tephritidae; genus Rhagoletis; species Rhagoletis zephyria. Next base: position 95,162 of record NW_016158923.1, on the reverse strand, counting down.
TCCAAACTACAAAAACAAAGAGAAAGAAAATAACTGATTTTTATATACCTGCGAATGCATGCAACAATTAATCAAGAAGAGGTGAGCAGCTTATTCTACCTAAGGATGTATACACAGAACAATTACCACTGGGTGAACGAAAGAATATAATCCGCTGAGACGTACCTAACTAAGAACCAACGACGGTCTAGCACGGCTATAAATAGTGACGGACAAACAGAAACTATTCAGAACGAAAAATTACACTGAAGATGGCACATCGCCGAACCCGGTTTGTCTCCAAACCAAATTTGACAAGGGATGATGGAAAATCGTTCCACATTACATCAGAATATATTTATAAAGAAAATTCTTATTTCATTGGTAAGTGAAGGAAATATAGTGATACTTTCGGCGTGACATGAAAAATTAACACCTCTTCGATGTAATCCGACGTAGATTCGAGTTTGCTACGAATCGTAAAATTGGTATGCTGAAATCCGCGTTGTCGTAACGTAATTTCGAAATACGTAGGCCATCTTCGAAATTCGTAATGTTTTTTATGTATTTGTCAGAAATTTTGTACGTGTCGAAGCGAAAGAATTTGTTTTAAAATATCAATAAAATACAGTGTGTAAACGTAAATGTGTGAATTGATAAAAAAAAAAATTAAATTATTATTATTATTTTTACAAAATCAACAGATAGAAGATCACAACAAGTCGCTCGCAATACAAAAAACTGGTGGAATGCATGAGCGAAGCGCCGGACATTGGTCGAGGGTTTGTAAAAGGAGCTAAAGAGGATGTGGTGGAATTTTGGGAAAGCGTTCCAAGTATTAAAGGGCACAATATCTAGTGAAATGCAGAACAATCTCCTTTGTATATTAATGCAACTGTAAGCTGTTCTTCCTCCTAGGACAAAAGTCCACCGGCCACTGAATCCTTTGTATTCTACTTAATTAAGGAAAAGTCTTTTCAAATAGTGATTAAACTATTTTTATTTCACTATTCAATTGCGATTATATTTATTTTGATATGTTTCTGTCAAAGCAGCTGAGTAAGAACTTCGAATTTCATTATTTTAGTTGGCAACGCCGTTGATAGTTGCCATCGGATTATAGCATACCAATTTTCGGAGCGGAGCTACGAATTCGTAACTACGAACTTTCAGATTATAGCATACGGGTGTAAGTTTTTTTTTTGTAAAATTGCATGGATTTTGGATAAATAAATGAAGGTGTACTATATTTAGTACATTAAGAAAATATGCATTGTATTTTTTCGTTATATCACGGGATTTCTCTTCACGAAGTTCTTGCTATATTAGGTGAAGATGATGCAAATGCAATGTTGGCACAACCTCTGAGAACAAAATCATAGAGCTGTTTATAGTTCTAATATATTTTAAATAGATTTGGATCATAAAGTTTCTTAAATATATTGTATGTCAAAATAAATTCGAAAGACGGCACTTAAACTCTCTTAAACGTATTTTGCTCCTGGCCAGTTTTCTAAGCTCGCATCCTCTGACGAATCGCTCAACCAGAACTCCGTTGTACTGGCCTCTATTATGAGTTGCATTCGATCTTCGACTGTGGTCGAAAGTGCTGATCGAACGAATTTTCATTTGGTATTCTGGCGCTCATTCGATGAAGAATAGCGCTATTGTGAATTTCGCTCTTTTAGGTTGTTCACAATAGTATATTTTTCACTGCTGATAAGCTTTGTTTATACATCGAGCAAACTAAATAGTGTGGTTATACATATGTAAATTTGTGCAAATAAAAATGAAATTTAAAAAAAGCGAGTTTATAAAGACGTGGTAAAAGAAATTTTAATTAGTACAACGGAGTTCTGGTTAAACGATTCGTCAGAGGATGAGAGCTTAGAAAACTGGCCAGGAGCAGATAACGTTTAAGAGAGTTTAAGTGCAGTCTTTCGAGTATATTTTGACACAATAAATTAAAACTATAAACAGCTCTATGATTTTGTTCTCAGAGATCGTCCCAACATCGTATTGGGATTTTCTTTCATAAGTTAAATCAGACTTTCGAGCTTCTGTTTAGTATTCACGACGTTAGAATTGCATGAAATTAATAAAAATTGTTTAAAATTAGTGTCGAGCCGCCAAAAAGTAAGAAAACACATGCAAAATCATACATTTTTCACTATTTGCTAACACTTCGCTACACCAACGAAAGCAAAATTCTGTTCGACCAAAAATTCGATACTCAACGAAAAGTTCGATACGCTTGCATAGCTCAAAATACGAATTTATAAACGCCTTTATAAACTCGCTTTCTTTTTTATTTCATTTTAATTTGCACAAATTTACATATGCACATATATATAAGCACACTATTTATTTGGCTATATTTGTAAACAAAGCTTATCAGCAGTGAAAAATATACTATTGTGAACAACCTAAACTAGCGAAATTCACAATAGCGCTATTCTTCATCGAATAAGCGCCATAATACTAAAGAAAATTCGTTCGATTAGCACTTTCGACCACAGTCGAAGATCGAATGCAATTAATAATAGAGGCCAGTACAACGGATATAATTCGCTGAGACGTACCTAGCTGAGAATCAACGACGATTTAGCACGGCTATAAATAGTGACGGACAAACAGAAACTATTCAGAACGAAAAATTACACTGAAGATGGCACAACGCCGAAACCGGTTTGTCTCTATATCGTGTTATGATATCAAATTAAAAAATAGTATTACCTTCTTGTTTGAAAGTGTATTATTGAATAATCAAAAATTTTCTTTTTGATAACAAACAAATTCATTGAAGCATAAATTGAACATAAAGGATTTAAACAAGTATAAAAACATATAGGTAAAATACCCTATATATAGTCCCCCTCCAGTAAAACAATAAATTAATTAATGTAAAATGTTATTTTCTTTTTTGTGTTTGGAATTATTAGTGAATTAGATTTTTTTGTTGTATCAGAAATTATATTTGCAGGTTTGAGTAAATCTATTGAAACCGTTTTAATCATATTTCCATGTTGAATTTTGGATACTTTGTAATTTTTCGAAATAATTTTAAATGGTGAATGCAAATTTGACTTGTGAATAACTTTAACAAAAACGTACAAACAAGTATCCAAACTTTTAGGAACAAAAGAGTATTCTTTATTGTGATGTACAACCTTTGATCTAACATTTGAAAAATGTTTTCTTATCTTAGAAAGAGTTTCATCTGTATTATCAACTTCATTATTATAACTTTTCGTAACAACTAATTCACCTGGTAATCTTAATGTTTGTCCATAAACATATTCTGCAGAAGAGCATTTTAAGATTTCTTTGATAGACGTACGTAGTCCTAATAATATCCAAGGAATAATTTCAGACCAGTGAATAGAATCATCTGAAGCAGTAATAGCAGTCTTTAATGTCCTAGAAATCGAATGCAACTCATACGACATACAACAATACGACACTTACGACGCACACTGGTCCCAAATCAAGAAATTATGGAATTACGCAATTATAAGTAACTTTTATTCTTACCAACTTTGTAAAATATTGCCTACTTTTTAAGAAAACAATTATTATTTTCTTTTTTATATGGAGAAAAACACACTTTTAGAATTTTAAAGTGCACTTACCACGGATCCGAAATGCGGCTTATGGTACATTGTAGGGAGTATTACTGTCCACAGTTTCTCTGCGACCCTAAAAAATAGACACTTAAAAAAATTTAACAGCAATATTAAAACTAAAGGTATTATAGGATTAATTACAGTAAATATCACAATAAACTATAACTTTAGACTATCTTTGGATCTGAATCCGGTAGAGATTCGTTTTACTTTGTATGCGGATATTTCTCGTGGAGATTTTGAACCTTTTTTTAAACGTTTAAGTTTCTTCCGTCAGACATATGTATGCATTTTAAAATACAGGTAGTTTATATGTAAGTCGCTATATCATAACATACACTAAGTATAATATAATCTATGGCCTTCAAATAGTTACACAGAATAAAAAAATTACCGATCGAGCCTTGGTTTCACAATTTCCTTGAAAAGGCGAGCAAATGCTTTTGTGTGCAAATACCCTTTTTCTAGGAGTATGTTGAGATCTTGTAAAAGCTCTCTACCTACCCTTTGTTTATTTACCATTAATAATCGCTTAGTATATGCTAAAAGCATTTTAAGGAAAATAGAAAACAACGGTGGTTTTAAAGGCGTTTCAGGTGGGAAAACTACTAGTATTCTCACGAAAAGGAAAAAATAAACCTTTCCAAATTCTTCGAAACCTTTAAAGGTATATGCAGGGTTTGAAAAACTGCCAGCAACAGCATTACTATTTTTGCTTTTGCTTAGCTTTAAAATCTTCGATTTTGATTCGAACTGCTTTGCTTTTGCTGTAACTTTGAAAAGTCTATTTAGTTTTTTTTTTATCTGCAGTTTATTTAAACAATTTAATTGCTTTCTATTTGCTGTGATAGTGCTTTTGCTGTGCTGTTATCTGCTTGGCTGTGTTAAACACATGACGTTTTTGCAGCATGGTATATTATCTAAGTACATATTAACTCCGCCATCAATGCAAAGCTTATCAGGGTAAGCGACTAGTGGATTTGCGCTCGCATACATATAATATCCTCTATTTCTGCCAATTCGATGCTTCGCAGCAAATTTATAGTCAAATTGCTGTTGATTTGCTGCTGCTGCGCTGTCTTTGTGATTCCACAATTTGCTTTCGAAATTTCATAGCAAAACGGCAGCCAAAGCATTTGTGTTTTTCTGAATTGCTTTTGCTTTGCTTTCGATATCATATATGCCGAAATCAAAGCACCGCAAAAGCAAATTAAATAAAAATATTACAGCATTTTCAAACCCTGGGTATATGCAAACATTGAATGACATTCCTACTGAATATCTAGTCCCAAATCAAGAAATTATTCAATTAGGGCCGAGATTCCAAGAATCGATCTGATTTCTTTTCTGTGGACTTTTATTATAAGCAATTTTATAAAATATGGCCTACGTTTTAAGAAAAAAAGATAAGTCTACGACTTGAAAGGATACAGGAACCCAATAAAAATTTTAACTGCAATAGCAAAATTAAAGGCATTAGAGAGTCTTTAACCGGGTTAATTACAACTAAGAATACAATAAACTATAAATTTAGACTGGCTATGCAACTGGATCCGGTAGAGATTCATTTTCGATTTCACGCAGGTCGTATGGAAATTAGTCATTGAGCATTTCCACTGCATCTGTAAACATCTCTTGACTTTTCACTTTACTAAATTTTGGTTTTATGTGCGTTATATAGGGACCTGAACTTATCAAAAAGTTGTGCAGCATATCTTCGTTGGTTTGTATTCGGCCAATCTTTCGCGAATGTCTTTCCCTGACCGCTCGAAAATCTTTATTTCGTGCTTCAGAAGCTTCTTCCGACAGCAATCCAATTGGTATAAAGGAGTAATGTTGGCAAATATCTGCACCATGCACTAATAGCTTATGAACACTAGCAGGCATGTGGTACCAAGGGTACAAGCTGGCATATAGTTCCGCTGTTTCTTTGCAAAATCGTCTAATTTTTTCTGTTTCAATATTTCTCCCGGAGAATCATCGCCACGCACAAGACGCAATGGCACACAACTGACCATAAAAGCAGAAGACTCATTTGTAATGTCACTTGTAACCGGCTTTTGTTAACCGACTTCCAAAAAAGGAGGAGGTTATCAGTTCGTCGGAATATTTTTATTTTATTTTATTTGTTTTTTTTTTTTATGTATGTTACCGCATAACTTTGGACCACATCAACCGATTTTTCTTAATTATAATAATAATTCTTTATATTCTAATTATAATAACGATAATTCTTTTTGCATCGGAAAGGTAGTGTTTCAGAGGTGATCCCATACTAATCTGGTTAAGATCCGATCAGCGGATCATGAGATATATATATATATTTTTTTTTTTATATGAGAGTTGAAGTCGGTTTTTTTTTGCTAAAAATTACTTGTTTATAACAGCTCTTTGATGATGCACCATCCATCCCGTATTTGCCAACAAGTTTCATAACTTCACCGTTGTCATTTATATCTGCCACTCTCATGATTTTTTCAGCTGTTAAATCCAAAATTGGTTGTAGTTTTATCTGTGCTCCTGATTCAGTGATAGTTATTTCTTCTGGTGGCGGATAGCATTCCTTCTTCTTCACAATTAACTTTTGATAAGAAGCAAAAGTCACTATATCCTTGTCGATTAAAAAGGTCCTTAACGCCAAATACTGCCATTTCGATGAGTTTAACGCCGTCACAAGAGCCAGAGTCTCATCCTCACGAACAGTTTTTTTTTTATTGAAGGATGTGAATAAAAAACCGTTGACATCTTTTACTTTTCTGGAGTCTCTGGATAAGTATTCTATATTCTTAGCGAAATCGATTTTGTTGTTTCCCTTCAGCTTTCCGACGAACGCATACAGCAACTCTTCTTCATCATGTTCTAATAAGGGGACCGTTCATATTTTCTTTTGTTTAATGCCCAAATCTGTAAAGGTTTTCCTTGTTCGTCGAGTATTAGTACTCATATCTGATGTAGATGATCCAGCTTCTTGAGTAAGCGAACTTAGTTGTTGTTCTTCAACGTCCATTATTTACGGAATTAATATTGTAGCAAAGTCCAAAGTTTCACTTATCGGCCATGAAATATTGGCTTCTAGCCATGTTTTATTTTACTTTTTTTAATCTGCATTCGTTCCTGATTGAATTTGGCCATCTTCTGTACAAGTTCGCGGTATAGTTACGGCCAAGGCATATTAAACTGGTAGAAGCGGAAGAGTTGCAAATTCGATTTTTTCATTTTCACGTATAAGCTAAATTGTCAAACTATGTTTACATCTGATGAAAACAAACTGAATTGTCACAATTTGCTTTCACGTGGTTTGTGCCAGTTTGCGGTTAATTTATAATTATCTAATCTTGCTATTTAGTGCGATTTAGTGCGATATACTATATACGATACTGTGTTTTGTGGGAAGTGTTTTGATTAAATCAAAGATGGGAAAGTGCGTTCTCTGCAACAAAAAGCGTGTAGAGGGTAGAGTTCCCTTTTTTATGGTCCCGCAGGAGCCACGTCGGGTGGCTGATTAGAACAGAGCATGTGGCATCACGTTCACAGCAAAGCATGTAGTTTGCGGGGAGCATTTCGCGAGCTCCGATTTGATTGGTGGCGCACAACGAACGCACTTGATGCCCAACTCTGTTCAAACACTCTTTATAAAACCACCTTTGTAAGTATGCTTTAAGATCAGAGCCTTAGAATATATATGCATGTAGGTGGTAAAATTGAAATATTTTAGTTGTGGAAGTGACGGTGGAAAAAATATGTGAACCAATTGGTTACTTAAGTCATCCCATAAGTGAAACAATTATATCAGAAGTGGTAGAAAGTGGTTCCGTAGGAACCAATGCTCAATGTGTGGCACATTCTAGTTGCCACACGCAAACTTAGTAAGTTGTTTAATGCCATACATATATATGCATATACTTTTCTACGCAGTTTTCTTCTTCCACAAAACAAATTAAACACCTTCTGTAAATTTGCTTTTAGATTTTATTTGTTTTGTAGACAAAAACGTTAGATGGTCGTGGAGCGATATTTCCAGCGCCATATGTATTCACGCTGCCGGACCCCGAGCATATAGGCACCTGTATACGAAAGGCTTCCCCCTGCCACATATAAGCACACTTCAAAGGTGGTACCGTAAAATTAAAGTTGGTGAGGGAATGTTATCCGTTGCATTGGACTTAATGCGCCACATTCACGAGCTCACTGCCGTCGAGTTTGTGTGCTGGCTTTCGACGAGATGAAGGTCACCGAAGCTTTTGAGTATGAGCCTACCGACGACTTCGTCAGGAAGCCGGCAAATTATGTTCAAGTGGTTATGGCGCGCGGATTATTAAAATCCTGGAAGCAGCCAGTATTTTACGATTTTGATTGTAAAATAACCGTCGAACTTTTGCATACAATTATTTCGGCTGTGCAAAATGCTGGCTTCCCTGTTCTTGCGATGGTCTGCGATATGGGCCCATCCAACCAAAAGCTTTGGAGAGACCTCGGCATCACTCCAGGTATATATTTAATTCACTAATACATTTTCTAAAGCTAGTTATCAATTAATTAGAACACCCATGGTTCACCAACCCTACTGATCCAGAGGCGAAGGTTTTCGCATTTGCGGATGCTCCGCATCTGTTGAAACTCATCTGAAATCATTTTATTGATAGTGGATTTGTTTGGAAAGACCGCATAATAACCACGCGCGCAATAGTTGATGTTATGAGGTACACATCTGTATCCGACCTATCTATAACATTCAAGTTAACAGAAGAGCACTTAGCTGTAAAAGGGATAGGTATGTTAATAATAACTATTCTATAATCTCGTAGCTAATATAATTCACGCAAAATTTCAGGCAGACAAAAGGTAAAATTCGCGACACAGTTGCTTTCTAACACGACTGCAAAAGCCATACTGCGCTGCTACGCTCTGGGGTTGGACATAGAAGAAGCGATTGAGACAGCTGAACTAACTCAGTTGGTGAACGATTGGTACGACGTTCTCAATTCCTCCGTTAAAACGTTCAATTATCCTGGAAAGGTAATATTTCATAAAATTCACAACTTATTATCTGCATATAATTTACTTAAAGGAACCATTTGGACGGAAGAGGCAGCGGCAGCTCGAGATTTTGGGACGCATGAATAATTTCATATCAGATGTTATCATCCCTCGCAAAAATAGCTTACAACAATTTCAAAGGGGTGTTTTGGTAACAAATAACGCAGTGCTACAGTTGTACGAGTATGTGGTAGTGATTTGCTGGAGCACTTCTTCGGAAATATACGAAGCAAGGGATGATTAAACGACCACCCTACGCCGAAGGAGTTTATGTACAGGCTCTGAAAATACATTTTAGGTAAGTTTGCCAAAAGTTATCTTTTAAATGTATATTTAATTGTATATTATCCACACCTGTATACCTAATCTCAAACCAGTTAGCGACATTATTCGGATCGCTATCGGAGGTAGCTGACGTGTGTTATGAATGTCGCAAGGTTATGATAGCGATACGATATTTGGCGCTGACTCGTTTGAGGATAGCCCCTCTGAATTATTTTCCAGCAAGGAATGCCGAAAATCTGAACAAAACAGGCAACGCCGCGCAGGATTCTGTTGAATGGCTGAACACATCAAACCCGCAGGTGTTGTATGGAAGCGGGATGTTCGAAAATAGCGCACTAGATGAACAGGAAGTAGGAGAACCAGAGCCTTTGGCAGCAGAATCAGAGGCCGTTGACGCGACCGATGGCGATGGCGATGTGCTGGAATACGATCCAGATGTGCTGGAAGGCGAAACCGATATGGTGGAAGGCGATAGCGGTGTGCTGGAAGGCGACAGCGATGCGCTGCTTGGGGGAACCGATGTAATACATGGCGATGCTGATGTGCTGCATGGCGATGTGCTAGAATATATGGCTGGATATATAATTCGCAAGCAACATCTCAGCGAGCACGAAGACACCAGTAACGCAACTTTTACGTGGGTCGATCAGGTGTCGAAAGGGTACCTTAAAAAGCCTTCACCCCTTTTTGTAGACCGTATTAGGAGCTTGCAGTCGGTATTCCTTGCAGTTAATTTACAGGAAATAGCGCACTGTAAAAATATAAAGCAGCGCCTTCTGAACAAAGCAGCTAACGTAGACCTTCCAGACAGCGTCAAACAGTTTTTCTTAAATGCCGGATACTGTTTAGAGTGCGCCACCTAAATAAACAATTGAAAGTGAAGAAGGCAAAGCAAAGGCTGGTACGCTACAAAAAGTTAAATAAAATCACTCTTTAAACTTGTAAAATTAAATATTAAATTATTTACGTTCAAACTTCGAATCATATTTATATTTCAGAAATCGTACCCAATTGAAATTGAGCAGGCGTACGTCTTAGTACAAGCTTCCAGGCATTAAACACTGTCAGTACCTACCATTGTCAGTATTATATCCGCACTTACATTTACATATATATGTTTCTTTTATATAATAATCTATGTGATAGCTTAAATATTTGATGAACTTAATGATATGTACGTAAATTTCTATTTTGATTGCAGATACGTATTTCCGTATCACAATTGGAGTTGTTGTCTGAGCAAATTCAGTTGAAAGCTCCATCATTTGTGGTCACTACCATCAATCCAAACAAGCACATCCACGCGCATTTATATCCAATGGTGTTTATTACACCGCCGGATACTGTTTAGAGTGCGCCACCTAAATAAACAATTGAAAGTGGAGAAGACAAAGCAACTGCTGGTACGCTACAAAAAGTTAAATAAATTCACTCTTTAAACTGGTAAAATTAAATATTAAATTATTTACGTTCAAACTTTTAATCATATTTATATTTCAGAAATCGTATCCAATTGAAATTGAGCAGGAATACGTCTTAGTACAAGCTTCCAGGCATTAAACACAGTTAGTACCTACCAGTGTCACTATTATATCCGCACTTACATTTACATATATATGTTTCTTTTATATAATAATCTATGTGATAGCTTAAATATTTGATGAACTTAATGATATGTACGTAAATTTCTATTTTGATTGCAGATACGTATTTCCGTATCACAATTGGAGTTGTTGTCTGAGCAAATTCAGTTGAAAGCTCCATCATTTGTGGTCACTACCATCAATCCAAACAAGCACATCCACGCGCATTTATATCCAATGGTGTTTATTTACACCTTAGAAGTACCTTCGAATGTTCATAAAACTTTGATACTTTGTACATACCCAGCAAGAAAACGTACATTTTACGAACTTTTTATCCACGACTTTTTATCCAGTTTCTCTTCAAGAAAATATCCAGTTACGAGCTCGTTTGCGATGATTTTGCTGGCTGGGTACGTATATATGGCCCTTATTATGAGTATCTAATTTATTTATTTATTTTTTACAGTCTGTTAGACTTATATTGCAACAAAGATTTAACATTCTTATAACAAGATTTAGATTTAAAATGTAAATATTAAATATTAAATACAAAATACAAAATGCTCTACGGAAATTTTTAAATAACATTATTTCTTTATCACTGCAATTATTTTATGTCAATATAAACGCATGCAATTTTTTGGAAGTTATGTAGACGGTTGGAAAGGCCGAGTTTCTAATCCGCGCTATTCTTTTTGGGTTACTCGATTTATTGATATCTCCTGGGTGGTCGAAAAGGCCGAGTTTCCGATCCACCAAGTCGCGCTTTCGTGACGGTTGAAAAGGCCTAGTTTCCAATCCGCTCGGTTATTGTTTATTATCTAAGGGTCTAGGTAGTCGGAAAGGCCGAGTTTCCGATCCGCCTAGTCTCGATATCTTGGTGGTTGGAAAGGCCTAGTTTCCAATCCACGCTATTGTTGATACATCACTATCTTGTAGGCTGCATTCTACAATAGTCAAATAGCAGCCGCTTGAAAAGAGTGATAGTATCACAATTTTTTATAGCCTCTGGTAATTCATTGAAGCACTTTAAGCCTTTATAGAAAATATTTTTTTTGTCCACTTCTGTTCTATACTTCGGGAGTCTGAAGCTGTTATTCTCTCTCAACAAATATGTATGCGTCTCATTTATATATCGGAGATTATCGCTAAGATAATCCGGCAGGTTGCCCTTCTTAATATTGTACACAAATTTCATAGCGTGGTAAAAAACTTGTTGCTTCACGCTTAACCAATTCAAGGTCTCAAGCATACATCTTGTTGGTGTGTCGTATGGTTTGTTGAGGATGAATCTCATCGCTCGGTTTTGCATTTTTTGCAGCTTATCTACATGGGAGTCCCCCGCTAGGAAGAAAATCGTGGGGCAGTATATAAAGTGCGGTTCTACTATTGACCTGTACACCAACGTTTTATATCTTCTTCCCAAGTACTTACACGATCTCTTTATAAGGCCAATTTTTTTAGCAATCTTGTTGACTGTATACTCAACGTGCTCATCAAACTTTAGTTTGTTGTCTATGTATATTCCTAGGTACTTGACAATTTTCACCTCTTCGATATTTTCATCTTTGATTTTTAATTCACGGCTTATGGAGTCAGCATTTGCCGCTCTGGAAAATACCATAAAGTTAGTCTTTTTCACATTCAGTTTGAGTTTCTTTGAACACAGCCATTGATACAAAGAAATAAGATCTTCTTGCATTTTGACAATCGCATTTGGTAGTTCCCTATCACTGATCGTTAACAAGGCATCATCCGCAAAGAGTTTTATTTTACAATGTTTGAGAGAACTTTTAATATCGTTTATATATATATTAAAGAGTAGGGGTGCCAAAACTGAGCCCTGTGGTAATCCGATGTCTACGGCTATCTTACTATACATCTTTGAATTAACTATTGTTTGTTGCCTACGATTACATAGAAAGCTTCTAAACCAGTCAAGCTCAGTGTTTTTTATACCAATGTATTTTAGTTTATCCAACATTCGGACCCTATCAACGGTTTCAAATGCTCTCTTAAGATCAATAAACACTGCCACTACATTAAGGTGTCTGTTAAGACCTTCTTTCCATTGAGAAAGCACCAGATTCAGCGCAGTCTCACAGGAATGTTTAGCTCTGAATCCAGATTGTTCTTTTATGAGTATTTTATTGGATTCCACATAGTACTGTAGCTGGTTTTTCACAACGGTTTCTAGCATTTTTTCCAAGCTAGGGAGAGTATTGATGGGCCTAAGCTCCTCAGCTTTAACCGTTTTTCTAACTTTCTTGACGGGCACTATTGATGAANTCCAAGCTAGGGAGAGCATTGATGGGCCTAAGCTCCTCAGCCATAACCGTTTTTCTAACTTTCTTGACGGGCACTATTGATGAAATTTTCCATTCTTCCGGTACTGATCCTGTCTGGAGACTCTTATTTATAAGTAGGGCATAGAAATATCCCATATAATCAGCAGAGTCCTTAATAACACCTTCAGAAAGTAGGTTGTTTCCCCCAATTTTCCGCTTAAATTTTTTGGCAATTTGAAGAATGTCTTTCGTTGAGACCTCTTCAAATTTTAGCGTACTTGTGGGAGCTCGTTGCTCGAAAAGATCATAGTTTACACACTCTATATTGGTATGTATTTCCAAAATGCTGTCCACGAAAAAATTGTTTAGGTTTTCCGCAATTTCAAAGCTGTCTACGTAGTTGGTGTTATTTATTACACTTCTCCAATATTTTCTTTGACCTCCGTGTTATTGACTACCTCCTTTAAGTATTTCCACAGGAGTCGGCTGTCACCCTTATTTATTTCCACCTTATGCTCTAAGTATTTAATTTTTTTACACCTTACCATTTTCTTATACCTGCTTCTCCCTAAATTATATTCACCCCAGTACCCTGAAAACACTGCTTTCTCACGGGATTTAGATTTATACTTGTTCATCTCTGTCAATTGCCTATCATACCATTTGTTCCTCTGCTTAATGCGAGTTATTTTTGAGTAAGTCAACTGCCTCATGGCCCACATAATGCAATGAGTAATATACTCCACCATACCGTCAGCATCGAAAAAATTTAAGTTCGAGAAATCGCACTGCCTTAGTAAAGTTCTCAGGGTTATATCTCTCCCAGGATATTACTTCTGCCTCCTTAGCAAGTGGGTTAAGTTTATTGACATTTAGTCGAAACATTATTGTTTCGTGGTCAGATATTCTATGATCCTCGACCTTTTGGCATATAACTCGGTTATCATTGGAATACAACAAGTCGATACGTGTTTCCGAATGTTCCGTCACCCTCGTATTAAAATTTATCAGCTGTTGCATGGCTTGTTGCAAGAAAACATCATTGAGTTTTCCGCTGTAGGTTGATACTACGTTCATGTTTATGTTAACATCGCCAATGACAACAGTGTTCACAGAATTTTCTGAGATTTCTGCTAAGATATCCTCCATATATGTAACAAATTCCGCATCACTTGAGCTTGGGGAGTGATAAACCACCCCGAGCTGGCACCTGGTATCACAGTGTGTGAGTTGAATAACTATACACCAAACATTTTTTTCTAAAGCCTTGTTAGTTATTGTTTTAAAACCGAGCGTGTTTCGAACGAGTATTATCACTCCCCCTGTGTGTCTACTGTGTGAGTCGCAGCGTATCATCTGATACGCCGGGAACATTATTTCCGTATCCTCTATGTCATCAGTTAGGCATGTTTCGGAACACAAAAGTAGATCCGGGTCGGTAAAATCTATAAGTATTTCTAGCTCAACTTTATTAGCCACTAAACTCTGTATACACCTGGGTGAGACGTAAACTCAACGCTATGGTCCCCACAAACTTGCTGTAATTGTTAGTAATTTACAGTGTTTCTTTTATGCTCGAGCTTTTTCTGGTATACAGGACACTGTGGGTTAAAGGTCATATGATTTTCATCAAGCCCTAAGTTAAATTTTTTATTAGCACGAATGCAGTTTATGCATTTGTTTAATGTTTCCTTAGAACATTCCACAGCTTTGTGGTTATCTAGGCACTTGAAACATACCTCATCGGCTTTACATTTCGCAGCTATGTGGTTAAATCCCTTGCATTTGAAACAGAAAGTAACTTCCATTCCATCTTTGGCTCTACATTTTTCCCAACCTATGTTTATTTTTTCGCTTGCCAGCACGGCTGCAAAGGCATCTACATCAATTTCTATTAACGCATTATAATGTTTTGCATTGCCTCTTTTTGTTTCAAAACATTTCAAAATTTTGAAATTATAATTTTTGAAGCATTCATTCTGTTTTTTTATCATATCCGAAAGCTGCTCATTCTCATGTTTAAAGCTCATTCTATATACCATGAACCCTGGCTTGGCTACGTTTGGGATTTTTATTTCATATCTATCACTCATTTTATTCTCTATTGCCTTTTTGATTTTTTCACGCTCAGCCTCATTTTCTGTTTGTATTACTACAGCCCCACTTTTCCTCCCCTGTACACTATTAATTTTCAAGCCCGAGGGGTCAACATTTTTGTTCAAATCTTCTTTTGTTTTATCCACTTCCTGCTTCTCTTTTGGTTGTAGAACTAATGGCTTCTCTTTATTTACTTTCGGCAGCCTATTATCTTTCGCAGTGTTACCTTTAAAGAGATCCGCATAAGAGGCTTTCGCCCGCTGACCTGCTAACGCGTCAGCAGTCACCGCTTTCTTTATCTCTTCACAAATTTTTTTGTTCTCATTTTCATTGCGCACTATGGCTTCGCAAAGATCATGGCTTTGCTTTTTTACGCCGTCAGCTATTGACTTAAGGCCGGTTGCTCAAAGGCTGGTTGACACTAATCATCGGTTAACATCGTTATCGACGTTTTCGACTCCATGCATATAACACGGTGTCGGTAACGTCGATAACGATGTTAATCGGTGATTAGTGTCAATCAGGCTTTGAGCAACCGGCCCTTAATTTGGTTCACTTCGAGAATACTCGCCTCACTGGTTTTTTGTACTCTTTGCATTGCATCAATGAGTTCCCCAAATTTTTTCTCTATTGATTGCAAGAGAAGTTTAAGCTCTTTCACTTGCATTTTTTGCGACTCCTGGAAGTCATCATTACACTCTTGGATCTTTTGACTATTTTTCTCTATTGTTAAGTTCATATTTCGGAGCACCTCATCGATGTTATGCATGTATGTGTGACATTGGTTACACATAAAGCGCACAAAGTTGTTTTCTTTGAGTACATTCGCACTGTACTCATCCAATTCAGAGCATTTTTTTGCCCAGTGCCACACTTTACCACACACACCATCACAGCGGATTCCGCTGTCACCGCGAATTGGATTCTTGCACTTATGGCATTTATCTATTTTCGCGCCTTATTGTTTTTGTCACCTCACTGCACTTTTATGTCTCTAGCTATATTTATTTGTTTGTTTAAGCAAAATGAAACAAATTTTTGTGCTTGCAAATGGCACAATTTATTAGCACTTTGCTATTATCCCATTATTATGAGTTGCATTCGATTTTCGATCTTCGCTGGTTATCGAAGATCGAAAGTGAAATTCGTATTGTGAGCTATGCAACCGTGTCGAAATTTTCGTTGAGTATCGAATTTTCTGTCGAACAGAATTTTGGTTTCGATGGGGTAGCGAAGTGTTAGAAAATTGTGAAAAATGTATGATTTTGCCTTTGTTTTCTTACTTTTTGGCCGGTAGACACTAATTTAAAAAAAATGTTTATCAATTTCATGCAGTTTTAACGTCGTGAATACAAAACACAAGCTCGAAAGGCTACTTTACTTGTGAAGGAAAATCCCAATACTCAGTTGGCACGATCTCTGAGAACAAATCATAGAGCTGTGGATAGTTTTAAAATATTTTAAATAGATTTGGCTCACAAACGCCTCTTTAGACAGTCGGAAGTTTTTAGTAAATCTGTAGACAAATTTCTTAAATATATTTTATGTCAAAATATATTGTAAAGACTACACTTAAACTCTCTTAAACATTTACTACTCCTGGTCAGTTCACTAAACTCTCATCCTCTGACGAATCGTTGAACCCCAGAACTTCGTTGTACTAATTTTTACCACGTTTTTATAAACTTGCTTTCTTTTTTATTTCAATTTAATTTGCACAAATTTACATAAATATGTATAAGCACACTATTTAGTTTGCTGGATTTGTAAACAAAGCTTCTCAGCGGTGAAAAATATGCTATTGTGAACAACATAAACGAGCGAAGTTCACAATAGCGCTATTCTTCATCGAATGAGCGCCATAATACCAAATCAAAATTCTTTCGATCAGCGCTTTCGACCACAGTCGAAGATCGAATGTAACTCATAATAGGGGCCTATGTATGTATGTATGTGCTTACTTTATCGCATTTAAATTTTTGTTATTAGTAGGTCTACAAAACGCCTAACAGGTAACATTATGTCACCACTTGCTTCTTTATCGACTGCGCTATTAATATTGTGGACTTTATTGAAACTATTTTTAGGTATGTAAATATTTAACGAAATTGTCCCTGTCATGTGGGCAAGTGATTTAAATTATGCACGCTTAAAATAAATACATATAAGAGCACGAGTGTGTACGACTTATATGAAACTATTTTGGTAATAATTTATTATGTTTGTATAATTTTAACGCTTACAACTAGGGCAATTTTTAATGTTTTTAATGTTGAAAGTTTGCTTAAAATACAAAATCAAATTCCAATTTCGAAACTATATTTTTTTTCGTTTTCAGAATATTGAAACCAGGCGGCATTTGGGTGAATTTGGGCCCAATACTTTATCATTTCAGCTATATACAGGGCGAGTATAGCATCGAACCTACTTTTGAAAATTTGGAGCTAATGATCAAAATGGTTGGCTTTGGTTTTCTTCGTAGCCAAACAGGCGTACGCACTAAATATGCATAAAACCCACAATCCATGCTTAAAAGTGAATATGAGAACTTATTTTGGATTTGTCGCAAGCCAGAAGATCCAGATGACCGAAATAACGATTAATCGCATTACGATGATGAATCTGATGAGCTTGTTGATGGCGACGTTGGCAGTAGCAGCAACAAAGGCGCAAGGTATTATCTTGCCTAACACTTAGTTATTAGTCATTTTGCAATCCTAGGTTTTTGTTTTTTGACACACACATAACAAATTCTTCCACATCCCAGTATGCATATGCAAATCAGTATGTATGACTATGTGTTTATAAAAACGCAACTCTCTTGATGACAATAAAATTGTACGAATAATATGCTCCTTTTATGATCGAGTAGTATAAATGTTGAATATTAGGCATATGAAATTGAATTCTTTAACATGGAATATGTTTTTATGTTTAATTAAAGCATTATGCAAAAGCATAAAACACATGTTGTAATTTTAAGCAAAGTATTACCGGAACCAGAACTATGATTTCAGAATCTACAAAGTCGAAAAATAGCTGGTAGAACACACTTTTCACGAAATTAATGATAAAAAATTTTACCTGTATTGAAATTAGTGGTAAGCAAATGTTTAATTTTGTTAATTTTTCCCTCATAGTCCTATGCATATGATAGAGTTAACTGGATGCAGTTTTTTATTATATTCTACTTCTCTTGCATCCATCTACGATAGAAATACAGTAGGAAATATAATATTAAATAATGCAATGTATTAAGACACCTTTATAAACAAAATATAATAAAAGCAAATAAAATTATATTATTTAAAATTTCATTTCAGTTCAGTTGAATAGCATTTACGGCACCCGGAACTTCTACTTTCACCTGATTACCTTTCACCGGCACTCTATCGGTGTTACCAATTTTTCGTGCAGCCAAGGCGTCGGCTATAATTGGTTGCGTTAACTTATCCAGCTCGAAAAGATAATTTGTAGCGCTTAGTGGTGGCTATAAGAATGATAGGAGTAAATAAACTAAGTATTTGCTTTTTAAATTTTTTTCTTTGCTTACATTTTGTATGCTTTGATTTGGTGGCAGGGTTTTCCACTCGTATAGCGCGCCTTTAAAATAAGCGCATCATCGGGAAACACTACAAACAATGGACTATCCCAACGGTAGTTGCCATGCGGCTCTTCGTAACGCATACACAAAGCATCAAATATTTCCCGTGTATATGGCACGTTCGAATTGTCCACTCGATCATCCAACACATCTGCATTAGTGCGCTGTTGGTTAAACTCCCATGGTCGCGCCTTATTACACCCTTTGTAGTAGAGTTAAATAGCACCTTTAATATAATTGTCAGCGTCCACGATGACCACATCTTCGTTCCCACAACAGTCGGGTCTACGTAACCGGAACGACCCAGATTTATATATGGCCAAGGACTGCCACTTCAGCTACACTCCCCAAAAAGTCTTTGAGGAACTTGTATGCTGCTACAATAATAATAATAATAATACCACATCTTCTTTATTGAGCAACCGCAGTGCCTCTGATTTAATATCGCTACAGACTTGGTTTTCTTTTTGAGAATCCGCTAAGTATTCGTTTTTCGAGAAGCCGGCATTTGCTATAAAAACCATTTATGCGCTATGGCAAGAGACGTTCACTACGGGCCATTCAGTTTCATGGTACAAACACATCATTCAGTTCAATTGTTTTAAACTATATTTTATTTACTTTACGCATTTGTTTTTGCAAAATGGTAATTTTCTGAATTGTCAAACTTGTTTACATTGGTGTAATTTGACATTTCTCGTTTGACATTTTATGTTTCTCAAGCAACAACAAAATACATGGAAGGGTTGCATCTGCTCTTCTGCTATTACCTGTTTATTGTGCCATGGTTACGTCAAAATTTTTGGATTATACCGAGTTCTCCGAGGTCACAGCAGCCGTACTTGGTATATGGCTTAGTAGAGCTTGGTACAAACAATCACTGTTTTTCATATCGTCACTAGCTATCAAATTAGTAACAAAGGTCGTCATATTTCCAGTAATAAAATCACTAGAGTAATGGTAAGCTCAAGAGCAATCGATGCTTTATATTCAGTAAGAATGTCGTTCAATGTTTGCATATACCTTTGAAGGTTTCTAAGAATCTGGAAAGGTTTATTTTTTGCTTTTCGTTAGAATGCTAGTAGTTTTCCTACCTGGAACGCCTTCAAAACCACCGTATTGTCTATTTTCCTCAACATGCTTTTAGCATATACTAAGCGATTATTAATGGTAAATAAACAAAGGGTATGTAGAGATCTTTTACAAGGTCTGAACATACTCCTAGAACTTCAGGCAAAAAGGGTATTTGCACACAAAAGCATTTGCTCGCCTTTTCAAGGAAATTGTGAAACCAAGGCTCGATTGGTAATTTTTTTTATTCTGTGTAACTATTTGAAGGCCATAGATTATATTATATTTAGTGTATTTTATGATATACCGACTTACATATAAACTACCTGTATTTTAAAATGCATACATATGTCTGACGGAAGAAACTTAAGCGGTTAAAAAAAGTTTCAAAATCTCCACGAGAAATATCCGTATACAAAGTAAAACGAATCTCCACCGGATTCAGATCCAAAGATAGTCTAAATTTATGGTTTATTGTGTTATTTACTGTAATTAGCCCTATAATGCCTTTAATTTTAATATTACTGTTAAATAATTTTTTTACGTGTCTGTATTTTTTAGGGTCGCAGACTTATATAGTAGGTGTCCACAGAGAAATTGTGGACAGTAATACCTTCTACAATGTACCATAAGCCGTGGTAAGTGCGCTTTAAAATTATAAAAATGGGTTTTTCTCCATATAAAAAAAATAATAATTTGTTTCTTAAAAAGTAGGTCATATTTTACAAAATTGTTATTAATGAAAGTTATTAATAATTGCGTAAGTTGTCCACAGAAAAAAAATCAGATCGATTGATTGAATTTTGACCCTAATTCCATAATTTCTTGATTTTGGACCAGTGTGTGCCGGTCGACTGTATTGTTAAAGAAGATAGAACAAGACAATAAGTCTAAAGGCCCGTTTGCATACAACTTTGGCGTTGCGTTCGACAGCTGACTATGAATACATGAAAGTCTCCTCATAACCAAAGTTGGGCAACGCCAACGCCAACACAACGCAGAAATATGGCCAACTCTCAACATTTTGCGCGCGTTGACAATCAGCTGATGAAATTTATTTGCAATTTGCCGCCAAATCAAAAATTGGAAGAAGAGAAAAAATTTAATAAGAACAAGTAAGTTTACTCTTAATATATGTAATTTTTAGGTTTAAATAATTAACGTTTTCTGAAAATTTGCAGGTAATATGGAAGAGAACCTTACTGAAGCAGTCACGTCGCACCAATGCCTGTATGACAAACAGCGTTGCCATTTTAGCCGTTTTCCGGCTAGATTTAGCCGGTTGCGACAGCAAACAGCCGAAAAAAATTCGATTTAGCCGGCAGCCGATTTGTTAGCCGTTTTGCAAAAAAAATTAACCGTTTTTAGCCGATTTTGCTCTTAGCCTTATTTTATTAAAATTCAAATATACAAGTTTTTATTTTTACAAATTTAGTGCTCCAAAATCTATTAGAAATGGCTAGTCTTACCTCTGCGAAAATTTTCATGTCGGCCTGTGTTATACAAAATTGAAAAACAATCAGAAAGTGAGCCTATTTCAATGTTTTTTGTTTTAAGCGAGTGACCCAAATACACATAAACTGGGACGCGTCATTTTAGCAGATTAAAAAGTTACAAGTTTTGCTGAAATTTTGCAGAATTTTCATAATTTTTACACTAAGAGTGAAATCTGTTTGTAGTATATGTTGTTTGTTAAGTAATGAGCAACATATTCATAAAAAATAATACATATTAAATAAACTAAAGAAAAATAGGCAAAACTTGCTTCAATTTTGCGTCCCAGTTTATATTTGGGAGAACGCAGCGGGAATTTTCTTCATAAAATTTTTGTGTTGTGAAGTTTTATTCGCTACACTTAGAAAATAAAAGAGCACGAATTTCGATGTGGAGCAAAACTCTCTGGGAAGACAATACATGGTGCAAACATACTTTTAAAATTTTATAAAATAAAACTGCAGTAGTTTTCATCTTATGTGGATAATTCTTGTGACAAATACATAGTTTCGTGCTTACATTTTTGTATATATATTTTTAGCAGCACCACATCTTTATCAGAAAATTCCGAAAATCCAAAAATTGGTATTGTTACAAGTTGCAGGTATCATTTTAACTCGACCTATTTCCTGTTCCACGGATAATGGTACATCTTACAGAGGTTTAAAGATATTTTGCGTCAGCAATTTGTTATCAACCTACGTACCCTACCTCGGAAAAGCCAAAAACTTTATATTCGAACGTTTGCTCAGGTGTACCGAATTCTGGCAGTTTGGAAACGCGCAACACTTTTAATATTTTCATCCAACTTCACTAACTTCAAACTTTTTTCTACTTTTTTAGGAAACAAAAATTTGTCTGCAAGTGAATCTGGTGGCATGATTTTAGTTAAATGTCATAAACTTCTTAAAAAATAAGTGGTCGGCAACAACAACGAATGTCAATAAATTAAACTACCTTCTGCTTTCACAGCTTTACCTGTTCATTTCTCAAAATATTGCCCTCCGACTAAGCAAAAGTGCCATACTTTCAGCCATTTCGCGGGACAAAAAGCAACCTACTGAAAATGATCCAATATTTATAAGGCAAAATTGTTTAGTAGAAAAGAAAACGCCATAAGTTTGTAATTTATCTCTGTTTTTATATTTAAGTAATACAAACATGACTTCTGATGTAAAGCTTAGCTACGTATAACGACAGTTTCCTTTGTTAAACAAAAATAAAGTGGTGTACAGCTTAGCTACGTATAAATAATCTTTATTAACAAAAAAAAAAATTCAATGGATTTACTAGTCTTTCTAATTGTGGTTTATATACATATTTAAACAAAATTTAATTCTGGTTGAAACATTTTAGCCGTTTTTTTTGTCCAATCTAGCCGGTCGCCCTGAAAAGTTCTGGCAACACTGATGACAAAGCTCGCACCTTTACAGGAACAAGATTTTAAAGGAGAAGGTTTAGAGAAACGTTGCCAGTGTCGTGGGAGTATCTGGTAAGTATTCGTTTGATTGTATTGACTATTTTTCTATACACTAAGGGCCGGTTGTTCAATGTCTGATTTGCACAAATCAGAGGTAGAAGCTCCGGTTAAATACAACGACTGCTTTATCGATCACATGTTATAAGCATGGTGTCAAAAACGTCGATAATGATGTTTAACCGGCAAGTAGTGATAACCAGACATTGAACAACCGGCCCTTAATATGTGTATGTACCTAATAAATGTGTGAAAAGTACTGCCAAACCAGGTGGAAGTCACTGAGGGACCGGTATGTGCGGACGAGCCCGTTACATGGCAGTACATGGATGCCATGAGCTTCTTACACACTTTCGTTGCGAAAGTACGTTTTAGAGATTTTCGTTTATTTGCATGTACTTGCACCCATGTATACATTTGTATTTTGTTATATATGTACATTCTTATGTATTTGTATTATTTATTTATTATTTGCTATCTATTTGCAGAACATTTTCTAATCTGGACTTCAGCTTTGTTGAGGAGAAAGTAAACGTCACACACTGGGGCTTCTTCATAGAGGGCGATGCTCAAAACTCATTTTTCGAAAGTTGGTATTTAAGTTAAAAAATAAGATAAGATAAGACATAACAAAGTAGCAAATCTCGTGTATAAACATTGGGTTCCGAACTACTACCAGTTGCCGCGTACAACAGCTCAAAGTAAACTTTTCAGTCAGAAAAGTTTTTTTCCGATATCGAAAGCGAGTTCATATGTGTATTAAAGACTGTCTTATTATGTTTAAGGTTACTATTAGTTTAGAAGGAACTATGTCGTTGAGTAAGCAATGTGTGTTGATTGTTTTACAACTTTACATCATTACATAATTTCAATGGTTTCTGAGATATAAGGAAAACATTTTTTTTCTTAGTGAATTATTAAATTCTTTTTTTCTCCGAAATGCGAAGGTTCTTTTTCCGAATCTTTTTTTGTTATAACCGCAAGTCTTTATATATAAGTAAACTTAAAAGATTTGCCCAAGAACGTTGCGCATTTTTGAGAAAAACATGCACATTTTGTCATTATTTTATCAAAAATATGTTCCAAGTGGGAGTGTTTTAAGAAAACTTCAAACTAAATGGAAGAGAATGGTATATACCGTATGTATTTATTCTTTATTTCAATACTGTTAACTTTTATTCCAGACGGAACCCTTTTATCCATTAAAAATCGAGATTTGTGTGAAATATTTTTTAAAAGCCCGTCTAAATTACTACAGTGCAAGTTCAGAGATGTGGAACAATATATTTCAAGCCATACCAGCTGCCCAGCTTCGGAAAGAAAGAAGTTGCAAATATGTTTGCGCAATTTCAAGAGCTACATTACCTTAAAATGGATCAGATGCGGTAGACACAAAAATAGATTTTATGTATCGGAAAAAGCGTGGTTAGAAAAAACTTGTCAATTTGTGGTGTATCAGATACCTAAAGGAGGAAGGCCCACTAAAGACTTTTGGGGAATTTAGTGACCAGTCAAAACATAGGAAAACTGTCTAGCTTCGTCAAGATTATTCCCACGAACAATTAACGTTCGCAGCACAAATGAGCCTGCGAGCTAGTGGAAAGCGCAGTAAAGCTAAACAAGTTCTCGATACTATTAATCCCCCATCTGAAGAAACTTCTCTGAACTGCCGCATATTTTTTTCGAATCGCGAAATAAAGATTTCAAAGCGTATCGTAAACGTTTTAGCCGAAAAACTTCAAGGAAAGCTAACCTTGAAGATGTAATTCATCGTCTACTTTATTTTTCTGATCCTCAATATACGAGTGTAAGACCTTTACAAACAGTAAAAATAAAATCATTTGATCCAGAATATAATACATGCATTTAGAAGAGAATTTTGAATATACACAACCTGAATCTG
The DNA here is from genome assembly GCF_001687245.7 of Rhagoletis zephyria. Taxonomy (NCBI): domain Eukaryota; kingdom Metazoa; phylum Arthropoda; class Insecta; order Diptera; family Tephritidae; genus Rhagoletis; species Rhagoletis zephyria. The sequence continues at coordinate 70,715 of NW_016158923.1, read as the reverse complement.
ATGATTATATAGACGAATAAAATTTGTATCGTGCCTTGTACCGTTTTGTTATTGTTTCTGTTTTAAGTAATCTTTATGGCCCGTTACCATAATTACAATTATCAATGTACAATGAATTAGTTTTTCAGTGTTTAGAACACGAAGTGACGTATTGGAAATAGTGGATGATCTGGGTTTATTCAATTTAACAAGAAAAAAATTTGTTGAACAGTGTTAGTACACAAAATAATTTAATAATATTATAAAAAAAATATTATATTTCCGTTTTAGATGTGTCTTCGTATTTTTCAGGGGAAAAATCCGGTTACAGACTTTTGAGCACCAACTTGTATGAAGCGGCCCCATTGTGCGTCAGTGTTAACGTATCAGAAGTGGGTGGTGATGAATACATTGAAGAAAGCTCTCCGCTTCAAGCAATGGAGGCAAGCAATAATGAGCAGACCCGGATTGCCTTAACTGAGACCGCCCCTGTGAGAAAACTATTCTAGTAGCGTTGGACCAGTCCAAGGAGTTCGACATGGTCACTCATTCAACGCTGCTAGAAGACATAGAGGCCTCCTCACTCCCACAGGGACTCAAACGGTGGTCGGCGAATTACCTGAGTGGTCGACACTCGTCAGTAATTTTCAGAGACAAAACCAGCAAGTCACGTAAAATTAAACAGGGGGTACCGCAGGGTGGTGTCCTGTTCCCACTACTGTTTAATTATTACATCTCAAAGCTTCCTCAACCACCAGTGTGGGTGTCAATATTGTCTCTTATGCTGACGATTGTTCGATCATGGCGTCTGGGAATGGAATTGATGACTTGTGCTCGAAAGTAAACGGTTATCTCGCCGAACTTTCTCGCTTCCTCACTGCAAGGAGCCTTACCCTATCCCCTGCGAAATCCTCGGCAACCCTATTCACCACCTGGTCGAAGGAGGTCAGACTGCAACTGGGTATTCACGTTGATGGCGTAACAATACCGACGGTGAATAACCCGAAAATCCTCGGAGTTACCTTCGATAGTCTGCTCTCCTTCTGGGAGCTTACAACCGCAATTACCAACAAAGTACAGGGCCGCAACAATGTCCTCAAGTTGCTGGCCGGCAGCACTTGGGGCAAAGATAAAGAAACGTTTTTGGCAACATACAAGGCAGTTGGCCGGCCGGTTCTAAACTATGCAGCGCCCGTGTGGTCGCCTGGGACTAGCAGTACGCAGTGGATGAAGCTACAGACCTGCCAGAACACGGCACTACGAACAGCGTCCGGATGCCTCCTGATGATGCCCAACACCACCTACACGACGAGGCCCAGATGCTCCCAGTCAAGGAGCATAGCACAATGCTCTGCAAGCAGTTCCTTGTGGGGAGCCGCAGACGTTGTCATCTCAGCAAACAGCTGCTTGCAGAAGAGCCCTTACCAAGGCACCTCAGGAGGCCTCTCTACGAACTGACGGACGAAGTCCAGAGGTTCATTAAACAACCTCTGGTCTCGCCAGTCTGTCGACAGGACCTAAACGGCACTCACAGGGAATCAATCTCGAGTTATGTAGATTCCCGCCTTGTGAATGCCGTTCTAGGCACACAACCACCGGACGTGGACGGGACAGAACTTTGCCTCGGGAGACCCGCACCACAATAGCCCAACTTCGCTCTGGCTATCGCAGCAGGATAAACTCATACCTGAGCAGAATTAATCAGGATGTGCCCAACCAATGCCCGGCATGTGGAGAGTCGCCATATGACTCTCGACACCTCTTTACATGCCCTGAGAACCACACCCAGCTGGCGCCCCTGTCCTTATGGACAGACCCTGCGGAATTCGCGCACTTCCTGGGCCTCCCTTTAGCTGAAACGGACGACAACGTTGACGGATGATCGACCCGAGCGGGGTCTGGTAACCGCAACAACAACGACAACAACAGACCCGGATTGCAAGAGAAACCAAACGGAAGCGTTGGGAATTAGAAGCCAACTCGACTCAAACTCAAACCTTCAATAATAGCCGCGGGAAATGTTTAGTTATTGGCCCATCGTTTTTGGGGTGGGGGCGGAGAGGGAGGGGGCGTGGCCCCCCAAACCCCCCTCATTCGAAAGGGGACAGTCGCCACTTTACGAAACGCGTGATTTTGAAGGTGTTTTTATTTAATGAATTGTGATTAGTTGGTTAATATTAAAGTCGTAAATCAAGTTATAACTAATCGAGTAAAGTGTAAAGTGAAGGGGAATACAAAAATGAATTGGTGAAGTGGCTGCTTTAAGGAGAATAGGAGTGATAAATGTACGCTAATTTCCAAATTTGACAAAAAAGGGCATATTTCAAACCCAATTTGTAAATAAATTAGTGACCAAAAATTGTTATGTGGATGTTAAAATAATGGGTAGACCCTTGGCTACAAGTGTGTGCAATTTTTTTTTTTGGATCGGGTCACCCCTTTGGACGCAATACCCCGAAATAGGAGGGCCACTTACTAAACAGTACCCATAGCCGCAATGTGGATTTTTATAGGGTTCTAGACAGATTTTTGTAAAAGCATTTGGAGCAAGACCAGGATGTGATTAAAGTGGAGGTATTGAACTATGTTTTCAATTACCAAAGCATATAAAAATTTTGTATTGCTTAGCAGTGCTTTAAAAAGTAGCCGTATAGAATCCTATGAATATTAATATTGTGGTTGTTTCGGATTAGGGACCAATGAATTGTTTTCTAAAACTCTTGCCTTAAAGTTCGCAATTTATTTTGTTTGTTTGTTAAATTAAATGAATATATGTATGTACATATCAATGGCTGAGTCTAAGATCGATCTATCTCGGCAGTTAGTTCGAAAACGCCCTACCTCAGAAAACATTTCAAGAACGCCCTACTTCAGAATTTGATTCAAGAACGTCATATTTCAGAATTTTATTGAAAAACACTATCTCAGAATTTGGTTGATCACAGTCACAGGTATTTAAATGGCCCATCGATCGAATATATATGAATGTAGACCTGTAAATAAATACGAGAATATAAAATTTACCACTTTAGTTTAAATAAGTTTAAGTAAGTACACACTTGTGAAATGTAGTATTAAATATTTACATATGTATATGGTGAAAACATATAAACACATAGCCTACCAGTGTATGCAAGATGTACACACGATTGAGAGAATACATTCTTGAGATGTACATATATGTCGCTCATCTACTTCAATGGCATCCAGTCTTGCCGTTTTAGCCCTTTGGTGGCTAGATTTAGCAACCACATTCTTTTTTTGCCCACATAAATTTAAAATTGCCCCTAGCCCTTTTTTTAGCCTTTTGGAGAATTTATTCATACGGGGTATGAAAAAGTTGTATATGCTTAATTTGATCTATTTTTTTCGCATATATGTAAGAGATGAATTTTTAAACTAGGAAAGACTGACATAGTATATGTATTGTATATTCCTTACGTTTTTATACATACATACTGTATAAGTGTTAGGGCTGTTTTTAACTTATCTATTAACGATTTAACTATAGTTTAAAATAGATAAGTTTCCCGCCCTTAAGGCCAGTTTTTCAGTGCCAGTTTAAACTCAGATTAAGTAAACTGGGTTTAAATTGAACAGCTGGCTGACACTTGAATGGCTGATCTTAGTTAAAACCAGCCAGATCGGGCGTTTACACTTAGTTTGAACCACGGCCGTGCACTGAAAAACTGGCCCCTAATATGCTTCATTAGTTAAATGGCCCATCAGGTCGATTGACCGTGTATGTTCTTGTGGCGTGATCGTACCAGCTGCTGGTGCGACTTCAAAAACTATTTGAAAATTTTATGATTGTAACAGCGTGCTGGTGTCGTGAGTGGTGAAATTAGCTAAATTTTCTAAGTAAAAAATATTTTGGCGTAAATTTCAAAGCCGTGTTTGTGGAATATTAAGTTCACGATATTGCAGTTGTGAATTAAAAAAAACAATGTTTAACACAGTGGTAGAAAAATTATGAAATTTCGGCTCAAATCATTTCGATCTTTCCTCGACCTCATTTTTAAAGAAATAAATATTGTACCAGCATGCTGGTAAGTTCTATGCTTCGAGCTTGATGGTACAATCACTTGATCGATCCAGCAAGCTGGTGTCGTATATTTCCCCTTTTTTGCGAAAAGGTTTTTGGTGTGTATATATGATTATGTAAGTAAACAATTTTAGCTACCATTTTTAGCCACAACGACTTTTTTAGCTCTTTTTTTAGCCTTTTTTTTAAGGAATTTGGCTACCACTAGAAATGCCTCGCGGCAACACTGATAGCATCACAACTCAATAGTGATGGCAAAAAAACTTAATAATCGATTAATCGTTTAATTAATTAATCGAAAGAATTCGATTTTTAATTGCAATCGTAAGAAATTAACCGATTAATCGGTCGTTTCGATTAATATCAAAAATTAATAAAAACTATTTATAAGTTATAAAAGCTTACCTACACCCCGTGTCAAAATTATAGCGCACCAAGAAAATTTTTTTTTGTTATTTAATTTTATTATTTTTATCAATAAAAATATATCAAACTTTGTGCAATATTAAAAAAAATCAACAAAAAATTCGAGCTTCTTAATTAGATTTATTAGAAAGATTTTTGGTATGCAGTTTTGTAGCCCATTACATTTTTGTGTAAAAAATTGCAATTGGTATGCAGATTTGTAGCCCATTAAATTTTTGAATAAAAAATAGCAAGACTGAAGTATCTGGCACTTACCGTTGATTTTTATAAGTTTTTTTTTTGTGGTAACGGTGTTGCTTATTTTCTTCCATATGAAAACAAAGAATATGCGCAACCAGCGTTGCCAGGTTGACGTTTTTAACGTCATTTGGACGTTTTTTGTATCCTGTTGACGTTCGTACGTTTTTTGTGTAAAAAATGACGTTTTTAACTTCCCAGTAATTTTTCTCTGTTACTAAATCTTGTAAGTAGAACTAATTTTGAATTATTTTCGTAACAAATCTTTACAAGCATTTCTTCGCATCACTTTTCTAAAACAGATATTTATTCTTTGGACAGAGAAGACTTAACTATGATGCAAACCAAGCGTACGCGCATTTTTTTTGGATTCTTGGACTAAGGATCCCGCGTTCAAAGGCTGGTTTTGTAAACACTTGAGGTTACGAGGCTTATTGCAATGTTTGCAATTGCACATAAAAAGCCAAATCAGGAAGAGCTGATCTATTGCAACACGCATGCTCGCAAAAGCACCAAAAAAGCTGTAGCAGCATAAAAGGTCAGAAACAAGTAGGCGACTTGTTTAAGACTGCCGTGAAAATGTAATGAACGCAAAAACGGCTGAAATATTGTTATGTTCCTTCTTACAGACCGTAATTTAGCATTTTCGACAACCGATTACCTAACCAAATTCTACAAGAAAAAGAATTATTAAAAATCAACGCGATTCTTTAGCTTATTTCCTAAAAATCTGAATAAAAAAGGTGAAAATCTAGCTGAAGTTTTGCAGATTTTTTATAATTTTTGATCAAAGTTTGAAATGTCGATTTATATTTTATTTGTTATATAAAAATCTAGGCTTTTATGGAAAAAATAATAAACATTAAATAAACAAAAACAGCCACAATCGATCAAAATGTTGCTCACTTAATCAGCTGATCACAAGTGTATGTATAAAATGATTTTTATATAACGATCTCAAAGCAGTTTACAATGAATTTTAAATGTGCTCTGTGAAAATGATATTTTAATATACCTTACGTAAATACTTATGTACCTTTGTATACAATAAAAGTTTAATAAGAGCAATTCTCTGTGCATACACTTGAAAAAGACGTTTTTGGGTAGGAAATTACGTTTTTTCAGACCAAAAGGGACGTTTTTCATGCCGAAGACCTGCCAACACTGTGCGCAACGCCGAATTTGGAAAATAAAATGAAAATGTGTGCATACCTGCGTTGTGATTTTTTAGTAGCTACTTTGGTTAAACTCGTGTTGCGGTTTTTTGCAAAAATAACGTCAAAAAATTTGCAGAATACGAGAATGTAAAAGACCTCCCAACTAATAAAATTATACATATGTATGTATGTACCGAGTGCAGTGACACTTTTATTGTTGCTAATATTATTGAGTGATAAGAGCTCCAATTTGTGTAACGTAATTTTTACTCATACATTATTGCGTGATGTGATGTGTCAATTTAAAGACTTGAAAAATTAACACATATTTTGTTCTATGTAGTGAGATACTGGTAATCAGTACAGCTATGAATGAATACAGCTCTTTCAGCAAATGTGAGATATTTACGGTGGGATATATATATAACTTTAATGGGCTACAAAGCTGCATACTCAAAATCTTTCTCGAAAACTTAATTAAAAAGTTGCAATTTTGTATATTCCTGGGTTGTGCTGTTATACGCTTACATAGTTGCAACACAATAACAACAAAGTAGCATGCCCGTCCGGCATATATTTATTTAATACATTTTGATAAACTGCACGTTTGCGCATTCAACAATTCTAGCGGGAGAACGATCGCAAAGCTATTCGTTTATATTTTAAATCTGCAGCGTAAGCGTCTGGCTCCTTCTTCAAAGAATTAGGCTTAACTTAAAAATATGTGATGAATAAAGTTCAGTTGCATTTAAAGCACAGTATATACAGTAATAAACCTTTTTGAGTACTCCTCGGGAGTAAAATCTGATCAGGGTTGAAAATGAGAAGGAGCATGCATTTTGTTGATTCAGAGTTGTATACAAAATTACTGTGGTATCAAAGGGAGCAACAACCATACTATGGCAGAGTGGTGCAAGTCATGAATGTGTAATAGTGCCCGAAACTAATTGCAAAAGTGTAAAAACATTGCAAATTATTGTCTATTATTATAGATACTAGTACAGATAGCCAATAGTTCATAGTTCAGTGTATAATAATTAATTTTACACCGTACATGATAATGAACTGTTAAATGCTGAAAACACTTGTAACTTGTAGATCACTCAAACTTGGGTGTGCTTAATGGACTGTCTGGGCGGATGCGCTGGCAGGCATTGGGGTCTGTAAAGCTATACAAACCTTTTTTTTTTTAATAAAGACTTAAATATATTCGGAAATTTAGAATTTGGCTTGATAAATTCACAAAATTTACGCTTTTCATAGAAATATAATCTTACAATGGACTTTTTTTATTTTAAACTTAAATTTAAGAAAACTCCATTTAATGCTGTAATTACGATTTCAGTTTTCCAGTTTATAAAACACAAGCGTTAATTACGTACTTAACTATTGATATTCTTCATTAATCATGAATATCAGCATACATTAAAGATGAATATTATACTCCACCCATATATGTAATACTCCTATATTGGCAGTAAGAGCTAGTACCGTCCGAAAACACTACAGTACAGATATGTCAATAAACACGTACGAAAGAAAAGGAACACATACGTTTATAAATAAACATGTACACGACACATTTACAAAACCGGCACTCAAGTACACAATACATTGACAAAAACAGTACTAGACTGTCTCGCTTTGATTTCGGAATGCTTACACATTGAGATGTTAGCTTACTATCAATATAGAAGTATTACATATATGACTCCACCTACATTTTGTTCATAAATAACACATAATTATGTATATTTTATCCTAGAAATGAACTTTTTCTAATCATGACGCGAAATTCCCCACAGTAAGTGTTGCCGTGCGCGCAAAACGAAAGCGCTGCACACAACCCAAAAGTACTCCTCGGGGACCAAATGGTGAAAAACTGCGAAAAGGTTTATTACTGTATATACTGTGATTTAAAGCTTAAATCAAGAACGTTGTCACTTCATGGCGATCCTGCCAGTGACATGAACAGTGAAAAGAAAAATATATAAATATGTGATTGAAAGGTGGACATAATATATTGTAACAAAGTGAATTTTCTGCTGGTACCAACATCAACGTCACAAACGAACAATCAAAATGGCACATCATCTGCGGAATCAACGTGTTGTGTGTGTAAAACGGCATCCATATAGACATACTATACTCACGCGCTGAAATCAGCATGTTGCCTATTTGAAACTGCATCAACATATATTAGCGCTGAAACCAACGTGTTGGGCCTATCAATGCCAAAGTCGCTACAAGAAACGCTCAAATATCCTGCTGCGGGACCACGGCCGTTGTCCATTCAATGACACAGGGCAAGGCAACGGACACAACAAATTAAAGAGCAACAACAACAACGACAACAAGAAAATAAAACGGCAATACCGATCGTGCGTCCACCTGGAAGAAGAGGTGGAAAAAGGAATAAACAGCTACGGCGGCGGGCGCATCTAAAAGAAGAAGTCCAAAGGAAGCACATCCCAGAAGAGCTGAAGGAGATGTTTAAGGAGTTGCTGGAACTGGAAAAGGAACTGGCAAGCAGAAAGAAGACGTCCAGCAAAGGAGTGCTGAATAAGTACCCTACGTAAAAAAAATAATGTTTATAGATTTCTCTTGCAACCGTTGCGAAAACGCAGTTTGCAAGGAAACCAAACATATAATTCAGTCTCACGCATAGGGACGATAGGTATTACAAATGAAATTATTGTAAATAATTTACCTTTAAAATTTTTAAAAAATTTTTAATAAAACGTATTTGTGTCAATATGTAATGTGTAGAGATTGAAATAAATTTAAAATACTTGTATATTCAAGAGAAAAGAAAAAAATAAAAATTCAAGTACAACAAGGCCAAATAATAAAACGTATACTTTTAAAATTCCATTCTGCGAGGAAGGACAAGATGTGGTCAGTACATATTTAGAGAAATTAGGAAAATAGTCAACGCGTTAGGGAACATAAACTTAAACTGCATAGACGCATATGTAAGTGCGGAAGAAGCCAGTACATTGTTTGTTAGAGGTACAGGAAATTAGATAAGAAAAAAGTGTATCCCTTTGCTTTAGGAAAATATAATGGGGAAGACAGAATCAAAAGTCGCCGATAACAACGGCAACGCTGTAAATGAAATCGAAATAATAGAAACGCCAAAAGCAACTAACATTTTGCTAACAATTGTTCTGACAAAAACTGCCTACGATCTATACCAATGGCATAAAGGCGGTATAAAGAAAAAATATCTGAAAAGAGTTGCCTCGATTTAACAGATATAATAAGCCCATGAGAAACTGTTGTTGAAAAAATTAAAATACAGAAAAATATCTTTTTAAAATTACACAAGTTCTTCTTCTTATTTGATACCACAACCGTTTGTCGGTTTGGGCCGTGACCAAAACGTTTCTCCAATTGCTTCTCTCCTGCGCGAATTTGCGCCAGTTGGTTATACCGAGCGCAGACAGGTCCTTCTGCAATTGGTTCTTCCATTGCGTTCGTGGGCGCCCTTGCTTTCGTTGTCCACCCATGGGTACGGAGTCGAAGGATCTTTTCACCGGAGAGTCGTCATCCATGCGTACAACATGTCCAAGCCAACGCAATCGCTGTATTTTTATGCGCTTAACTATGTCCATGTCGTTAAAAAGCTCATACAGTTTGTCATTCCATCTACTCCGATATCCGCCATCCACCAAAACAGGGCCGTAGATTTTGCATAGAATAGTTCTCTCGAAAGCCTCCAAGCCTTCTCATCTTTGTTCGACATCGTCCAAGATTCTGCGCCATATAAAAGGACGGGCATGATGAGAGATTTGTAGAGCGTGAGTTTCGTTCGTCGGGAGAGGGCTTTGCTTTTCAATTGCCTACCGAGCCCAAAGTAGCACCTGTTGGCAAGAGTTATTCTTCGCTTGATCTCCAGGCTGACGTTGTTGGTGGTGTTTATGCTGGATCCTAGGTAGACAAAGTCCTTCACTACTTCAAAGTAATATCTGCCAACAGTCACGTGTGTCTCGTAACGTTTGGACTCTTTATATGTTGCTAGGAGGTACTTTGTCTTTTCCTCGTTCACCGCTAGACTAGCCTCTTTAGCTTCTTTTTCTAAACTGGAAAATGCTGCGGTTACGTCCCTTTGTTTCAGACCTACGATATCGATATCATCTGCATACGCCAGCAGCATCGTTCTTTTGCTATATATGGTGCCGCTGCGATTCAGAACAAATAACAAGTGCCTCACCCAAAATCGTTCAATACGTAGAAATACTGTAATAAAACATATAGAAATCTTGCATAACAGCATAGAAAACATTAGATGTATAATTAACGCCTATAACAGTCGTTTTAAGACAAGGCATTAAAAACTAGGGAACGAAACATTTAACGATCTCAAAGAGAAATTAATAAAAACTCTTACAATTTGGTATAGACCTAAATGTTTCAATTAATCTAGAAAACCAGATTGAAAAGATTTGGATTCAATACCGCAGGTGGACGACAGTAGTAGTAAAGACTCAGATAGCAACATAGATAATACTGAAGAAAGTAAAAAGATTGAGGACACCAACACAATGCCGCAGACAGCCGTAGGGCTTCTTAGTAATTCCGCGCGACTCATTCCAGAGTTTGACGGTAAAGCAGAAAATCTGCGCAGTTTCTTGTACGCGTTGGAACTGGTGCAACTAATTAAGGAAGACAACGCGACCACAGCGATAGCCTTGATTAAGTCCAAACTAAAACGGACGGCTAGAAACCTTATAAGCAGAGGTGGGCACTACCACAAACAAACGTGAGCTAAACGTGAGAATGTGTTAGTGTGCCTAATTAATTTTGCATGCTGTCGTGTTCTCATCGCTGCGCTCTCGCTTGTATACGTACACGCGACGCTTACGCTCTTTTAGCACCTGCTAAAGGGCAGAGAGCCATGCCTGCTTATAAGTAACGAAAGCACAATAGATCAAATAATGAACAAACTGAAAATAGCAGTCAAATGCGAATCAGTTGAAGTAATAACTGATAAATTGATAAACATAAGGCAGCAAGGTAAGGCAGCCACTGCCTATACAAAAAAAAATAAAAGATCTGACTAGGGCATTAGAAATTGCATATATTGTGATGGCTTGGGAACAGAATTGGCCAATAAATACAGCGCAAAAGCAGCGGTCAAGGCGATGACCAAAAACTGCACTAACGAAAGAGTAAAAAAGGAACAATATCATCAATAGGAACGACATTTTTAGAATTTCAAGTAGAAAATATACTTATACCACATACATTTCAAATCGTAAATGAAGATTTCCCTATACCATACGATGGTATATTGGGCTTAGATTTCTTAAAGACATTGGTGCATGTTCCTAGTCATATTTAGTTCACAACTAAGTTGAAAATTTCCCAAGTTACAACTAAAGCTATTCATAGTCGCCTTAGTTTCGACTTTTCTGGCTAAGTACCAACTTAAAATTTAGTTTCGGCTGCAGCTGCAATTAAGTCGTAACTAGGAAGATGTATTTTTATTAAATTAAGGAAAAAGTACGAAATTTGTAAAAATTAAGTTGGCAGAGCGTGCTTTTGATAATATTGAATGATCTCCAATTGAAATTTACAAAGAGCGATCCATTTGAATCGGAAGATGAAATTAAATGCGTATTACAATTCGAATAAGGCTACATCACAATTTTATAATTGGAATGATTTACATATATAAATGCTCAAATTATAAGTCAATTTCAAGTTTGTTCTTTTAAAGCAAATTAGTTTATAACATTTAGATATGTGTTTGTATGTTTCACAGCATGCTTTCGAAAGCATCGACTTCACATGATTGCGGTAGTTCTGGCTATTTTACACAATTAACAAGAAACTTATACCTTACTCTTTTGCATAAACATGCAATGAAAGAAAAAATTACATAAACGGATGATAAAACTTGACATTATTTAATAAAAATGTCATATTTTCACACACGTTTTGCAATATCGTAAAACTAAGTTAAAACTACTTAGTAGAAGTCTGAAATGCGACTATGAATAGAAGTGAATTTTAAGTTGGTACTTAAATTTAAGTTGCAACTTTATTAGTTTCGACTTAGTGGCTGGACTATGAATACGCGCCATTCAATTGTCTTTTAAAATTCCTCAACGGAAATGACTATCTCATAATACGTCCGGGCAATCACAAATAAATACCTATACGAGTTTGTGCGAATCACAAAGGAAATTCAATAATAATTCCAGCCAGGTCAGAAGTAATTAGAAAATTAAACATTAAAACGAATGAAACAGAAATATTTATACCAAACCAAGAAATTACTCCAGGGGTAACAATCAGCAACATAATTACAAATTCACAACGTTCGTTAGTCCGAATACTAAACATAACAAATGAAAATATCACCATAAACAACCAAAACATTTTCTATGCAAAACTGTCCCACTACGATATCCATGAAACAGACCAAAGTAACTCAAGTAGTAGAAAAAAAGTGGTATTAGAAAAACTATCAAAGAATTTTCCCAAAGCTCATATTAACTCAATTATGTTCAGAATATAGCGACATATTTGGCATCGATTCAGAGCCCACAAACTAGAGGTAGAAAAACAAGGGCAAAAATTGGTAGAAGATAATTTAGTCGAACCCGCTACAACAGCATACAATAGTCCTTTACTTTTAGTTCCAAAAATCACAGCCAAATTCAAGTGAAAAACGATGGAGGTTAGTCGTTAACTACCGCCAAATTAACAAAAAACTATTTTTGTTTTTCCGAAGGAGGGAAACGATATACACAAGCTCTTATTAATTATGAAATGTATGATGAAACAAAAACACCTTTTTATTAAGCTTGTAAAATTGTTTTAATCAAATTTTATTTTACTATATTTTATTTTGAATTAAAAACAAACTTCGTATGCATTTCGGGCAGCTTTCCGCTCATCATCAGCAACACGACTAAAGCATTAGTAGCGCTAATACATACATATGTATGTATGTAGATACACAAAGTTAGGCAAAAGCGCCAAATGACAAAACAAGTGCAAAGACAAATTAACAACATTATACATAAATACGAAACTTAAACAAGTGCAAAGACAAATTACATAAAAACGGAGCTTAAAACTAGTGTGACTGCCGTCGGCGCAAGCAAAACAAATCCGATTCGATGTTCCCCTTGTCTAGATTCATCGCCGATCTGTCATTACAAATATACATGCTTTCGTAGGCGTCAAGTTTTCTTTCGTCGTGTACATGTTTTAATAGCTGCACTTTGCTCGCTGACACTGGTAAGTGCTGATCCCCTAATACATGCGCTGCGAATGCAGATCGTCTCGGGTCATTGTTTTCGACGCATTGTTTGTGTTCGCTGTATCTCTTTTTGATAGTGCGTTTGGTTTGTCCATAGTACATTTTTTCGCAGAAACCACACGATATTTTGTAGACGCCTGCTTTGTCTAGTGGGTCTGTTCTGTCTTTTAGGCTTTTGAAATGATTTTTCANATTAAAACATGTACACGACGAAAGAAAACTTGACGCCTACGAAAGCATGTATATTTGTAATGACAGATCGGCGATGAATCTAGACAAGGGGAACATCGAATCGGATTTGTTTTGCTTGCGCCGACGGCAGTCACACTAGTTTTAAGCTCCGTTTTTATGTAATTTGTCTTTGCACTTGTTGAAGTTTCGTATTTATGTATAATGTTGTTTATTTGTCTTTGCACTTGTTTTGTCATTTGGCGCTTTTGCCTAACTTTGTGTATCTACATACATACATATGTATGTATTAGCGCTACTAATGCTTTAGTCGTGTTGCTGATGATGAGCGGAAAGCTGCTCGAAATGCATACGAAGTTTATTTTTAATTCAAAATGAAAAATAAAAAATAGTAAAAATAAAATTTGATTAAAACTATTTTACAAGCTTAATAAAAAGGTGTTTTTGTTTCATCATACATTTCATAACAAAAAACTAGTTGCAGTTAAACTCCCTTTACCAAGAATTGATGATATTCTTGACCAACTGGCAAAATAATTTTCATGCCAGGTTTCCATCAAATAGAATTAGAGAAAAATTCCAGAGATATTACTTCATTTTCCACAAATAGTGGCTCAGATCGCTTCAAACGTCTCCCTTATGGTTTAAAAATAGCACCAAGTTCTTTCCAAAGAATGATGACCTATGCATTTGCTGGCTTATCACCAGCACAAGCCTTTATCTATATGGACGATTTAGTCGTTTTAGGATGCTCTGAAAAGCACACGATTCAAAATCTAATGTATTTGCTTTGTGTAGAAAACACAACTTAAAACTCAACCCAGAGAAGTGCACATTCTTTATGCGTGAAGTAACGTATCTAGGTCACAAATGCACAGATAACGGCATTCTTCCAGACGATAGCAAAAACAAAATTATTCAAGACTATCCAAAACCTAAAAATGCCGAAGAAGCGAAAAGATTCGTAGCTTTCTGTAATTATTACAGAAAATTTATTAAAAATTTTGCGGAACACTCTCACCACATAACAAGATTATGCAGAAAAAATGTTCCACTCGTGTCACCTACTGTACTGCAGTACCCAGATTTTACAAAGCAATTCTGTGTTACAACAGATGCACGCAAATACGCTTGCGGTGCAGTGCTTAGCCAGGAGCACAATGGTGTTCAACTACCTATAGCATATGAGAGCAATAAATCAACAATTGAGTAAGAACTGGCGGCAATCCACTGGGCGATTGTAAATTTTCGACCGTATTTATATGGAACAAATTTTTTAGTAAAATCCGACCATAGACCCTTATCATATTTGTTTGCGATGACAAATGCGTAATCAAAATTAACACGTATGAGGCTAGACTTCGAAGAATACGATTTTACAATAGAATGCCTTTGGGGCAAATAAAACCATATAGCTGATGCATTATCAAGAATAAAATGTGAGGACACAATCACAAGTAAAGAAATAACAATTCAAGATTTAAAATTGCTCAATGAATGAATGAATGAATTGCTAAAATTCTTGTCATGACTTGATCTAAAGCGAAAAAACGAGATCCTATAAAAAACTCACATATCTCTGAAAATTTGATTAATAAGGATAAGCCCAAAGTATATGACGAAATAAAATTTAATAACGTCAAAAAGTGTGTCACACTAAAGCTCTCTCTAAATGAGTGTTTATTAAAGAACGGAAAAGAAACTTTAGTACACTTTAAGGCTAATGATTTATTTGTTAATGAGAAATTTGACTTAGGAAAATTTTTCTCAAGGCTGGAAACTGCAGCCGGCAAATGGAAATTTATAAGTTTAAATATGTCACCAAGAGAAGAAATATTCGAAACCATACTCACTAGTAAATTTAAAGAAAGGGGCAACAAATATCTAAAGAAAATTAATATAGCGCTATTACCCAAGGTGACAACAATAAATAATCAAAATAGAGATATGGTGACTCAAATTTTAAAAAAGTTCCACGATAATCCAATCACTGGTGGCCACAGTGGCGTTGCGAGAACTACTACAAAAATAAAACGTTATTACTATTGGCGATACAAGAATTAACACTTTAAAACATATATAAAGTCATGTGAGAATTGCCAAAAAGCCAAAATAACAAGACCCATCAAACCACCCGCAGTAATAACACCAACACCAACTGCTGCGTTTGGAATAGTGTTTGTTGACACGGTTGGACCTCTGAATTAATCGCAGAGTGGTAACGAATACGCTGTTACAATTATTTGTGAATTAACCAAATACTTGATAACAGTTTCAGTTCCGAAAAAGGACGCAAAGACAATAGCAAAAGCAATTGTAGATTCCTTGATCTTATGTGGCCCTATGAAGACATTCTTAACGGAAATGGCACAGAATACAGAAATGAAATTTTAAGTGGAATTTGCGAGCTATTAAAAATACAAAAAATTACATCCACCGCTTATCACTATCAATCACTAGGTACAGTAGAGCGTAGCCACCGCACTTGAAATGAGTATTTACGCTCCTATATTTCAGTGGAAAAAGACGATTGGGACGAATGGTTGCGATGTTTTACATATTGCTACAATACCACACCAACAGCAACACACAACTACTGAACAAATGAATTTTGTTGATAAAACAGAACCGATATATAATATAGATAACTACGCGAAAGAACTAAAATTTAGATTGCAGATAGCGTGGGAAAGAGCTAGACTTTTGTTACAGCAACAAAAATAAAAAGCAAAGAAATTAGTAGATAGGCATTAAATAGATTATAAATAAATATAGGAGATAAGGTAATTATTACAAAAGAAATAGGACATAAGTTAGAAAATAAATCTATAGGACCATACAGTGACATATAAATAGACGATAGGAATAATAGAAGACAAACATAAGAAAAACCTTAGAGTACATAAAAGCAGATTAAAACTATTTAGCGCATAATTGTTCACCATACGAATGAATATCACTTTTTGAAAACACAACTTGTCCTTTTCTCTAAAACATTTTTTATTATATAATCAGAATTTTAACTATGTATTTTATGTAAATAGAGATTTCAAAACGATATAATTACAATAAATTAAAAAAATTAAGTAAATAAATAAATAAAATAAAGGTAATATTAAAATTTTGAAATCTTTATCATTTAGAATAATTTCATATATTAGGCATATTTTATTCGACCATCACAAGCAAATAGCTAAATCTTGGTCAAATAAANGTATTTTATGTAAATAGAGATTTCAAAACGATATAATTACAATAAATTAAAAAAATTAAGTAAATAAATAAATAAAATAAAGGTAATATTAAAATTTTGAAATCTTTATCATTTAGAATAATTTCATATATTAGGCATATTTTATTCGACCATCACAAGCAAATAGCTAAATCTTGGTCAAATAAAACAACTGCAGTGTGCTCCCGCTTCCAAACGGGGAAGGTGTTATACGCTTACATAGTTGCAACACAATAACAACAAAGTAGCATGCCCATCGGGCGTATATTTATTTAATACATTTTGATAAACTGCACGTTCTGCGCATTCAGCAATTCTAGCGTGAGAACGATCGCAAAGCTTTTCGTTTATATTTTAAATCGGCAGCGTAAGCGTCTCGATCCTTCTTCAAAGAATTAAGCTTAACTTAAAAATATGTGATGAATAAAGTTCAGTTGCATTTAAAGCTAAAATCAAGAACGTTGTCACTTCAGTGCACAAAGTTTAGAAGTATAATATTTGTGGATTTTTTTTTCTAAAATGAGTATATATTTGTACAATATTAGCGAAAAAATTAGCATAAAAAACTTTGCATTCATTGCGAAAAATTCTCTGTGCGTAGATTTTTGTCGCCGACTGTGTGTTAAAAATTTGAAACAAGTACAACAACAGTTAAATACAACAGAAGTATTAGTAGTTAAGTTTTTGCATAACATTCAAAAAGTATCCGCCTCATAATCACTTTGTGCTCCGTAATACGAACCTGGGCACTTCTTGTTAGTTAGCGACTTTGCAGTAAATGGTGAGTCCTGATGCCTATGAGGATTAGAGCTGGACGGTAGAGTATGTGGTGCGGGAAAACGCGACCCGCTCTCGTGGGGTAACTGGAGACCAATACCCAAACGCGAGGTTGGATTATCTCTTCACTTTGTGAGCGACCACGATAACGGCATTTTCATCGACATGTTTCATAAGAAAGCCGTGCAAAGGAAAATGTAAATATTTGATGTATGTAAGTAAGAAAATATAGATAAAGAAAATCGTTAAAACGTCAGGGTATTCATATCTTTGTCGCTGACTACATGTATCTCCTATGTATGTGGTAAAGTACTCACTTTCAATCCGTGAATAGATGTAAATTCAACGATTAGATTGTGAGGGTATTATGGGCAGCTTGGCAATCGATCTCAGCGGATTATAGCCCACCAATAAATATTACAAGTTACTTCTAACTTTTGGACCATAACCCAGCAGCAGATTCATGTAGTTGTACGACTTTACACTCACCATATCGGCAAGATTTTTGACGTTCTAAAAATCATAAGTATGTTATATATTTGCTTCTCTTTGTTAAAAAGTACTAAAGAGCGTACAACCAAACCGAAAAGAAAAAGAATGGGATGGAGTGAGGGGCCGAGGTCGCTGTGCTTGAGCTGTGTGAGGAGCGCGCAGAGGAGCTCCGTGGGCTGAGAAAGAATGCTCACGTTTACGCGGAGATGGCGGCTGACCTCTCCAAGCTTGGATACAATCACAGCTCAAGAGACGTGCAAGTGAAGCTGCAAAACTTTTCACAACGCTAGAGGTAGGTTCATATAAGAATAAAATGCAATATAATTTTTGAATTCAAACTTAGGGCCGGTTACTCAATGTCTGGTTAACACTAATCTGCGGTTAAACATCGTTATCGACTCGCTGTTATATGCATGGAGTCGAAGACGTCGATAACGATGTTTAACCGCAGATTAGTGATAACCACACATTAGTAACCGGCCCTTACTGCCCGTCTCCACAGGATAAAGTTTATATCTTGATACATATGTCAGAATATAATTTGCCAATGGAGACCGCTTATTGCTCTTCGGGAGCAATATATATCAGAGCTTATATCTTGCCATCTATTGCCGGCAATTTGGTAGTTTGACAGCTACGTTTTCATTTGAACGAAAACTTCGTGGCTACAACATCATTAATATTTTAATATAAAAGCAAAAATTGAGCTGCTTCCTGTTAAAATATTTGTAATTATGTATTTGGATGTAAACTAGCCTATTTTCTAAATTTTTTAAGCGATTAAATCCGGCAAAAATACGTTTTCGAAGCTATCTTACAAATGCTTATATCAAGATATAAAAAGCCCACACAAATATTGCCACTGATATAACTTATATCTAGCAACCAAAATGACAGCTGGGCAGCAATAAATTTTATCCTGTGGAGACGGCCAGTTAGGAAAGAAAAGGCAGAAATGTGTCCTTCTGGTGGGTCGCCTTCAACATGGGTGCACTTTGAAAGGGTGCATTCAATAATCGGTGCATTCAAGGCGAACCTGTACAAAGATTTGACGCTTGAAAGCATTGATGGTACGCATATGGTATGCATGTTTTGGTTTATTTGCAACATTTGCATACATGTACATAACAGGGGGTCAATTCCCGTTCTGCATTATCTATCGTGAAGTGAAATGTTAAAAATGCACACCGAAATAAGTGCAGTTTTTTTATCACTTCACAATATTCGCAGACCAGAACTGTCCCTCTGTACATATGTATATCTACGTACATATGTATTATGATGGAATTTTACAAGGTGTTGGACATTGACTGGCTCCTTTAACTAATGGCGTTGTCGTTTCTACCAAAAAATTGTACCTTCTCATTGTCCGCTTCGCTCAAACAGCAAAAAGAGAGCAACGAGAAGGCAAAGTTTTTTGTAGAAAAGAAAACGCCATTAGTCAATGTTTCCTTTTCGAAAACAGTGCATTTTACCAGCTTTAAAATAGCTAAGCTACCTCACTTCTAAACAAATGTGGATTTACAACTACTGAATAAATCTTTGATTAATTTCCAATCGTTTACAATCGCATATTAAATTATTTTTAATTTCGGTTGTTTATACCCTTGTGAGGCAGATTTTACTGTTTATTTGCTTAAGTACCTTGCACAATTTCATCATGGGAGCATAATGCCGGCATACCAGAAACCACATATGTAGATGTTTCAAAGATTGCACAAAGTTCTTAAAATTAAAAAAATTTGCATACAAATTAATCAAACTTTTTAATCATAATGTAGAAAATTATGCAATTTTTTAGCCCATTAAATTTTAGTCTAACAAAGGCCAAGTTTAAAGTCGCTAAAATTGCCGTTGATTTTTGAGAACTTTTTTTGTCGAGGGTGTTGACCATTTTCTTTCATATAACACAGGAACAAAATCTATTTTGTTTGTTGAGCATTTTCTCCCATATAAAGTATGCTCGATATTTACTTTTATATGGAGAAAAATGCCTACCACCGTCAGCAAAAAAAATTATTAAAAATCAACGCGATTTTCTAGCGATTTAAAATTTTCACTTTAAACTAGTAAATTTATAAAACTGTATACCTAAAATTTTGTAATAAATAATAATAATTCGGGTGTAATTGTTAAAGTTTGTTGAATTTTTATAATTTTTGTATGAAGTTCGAAATGTGGATTTATGTGGCGCTTGTTATGTACTGTGCTAGACTTTTATATACAAATTATAAACATTAAATAAACAAAAGAAAAATAACCAAAACTTATCAAAATGTCACTTAACTTAATCAGCTGACCACAAGTGTATGTACATATATACAATAAGCAAAAATTTGTTTCATTTTACAATTTAAAAAACTTTTGTTTTATTGTCCGATCAGTTCGTAATTTATTAAATATTATGTTACCAGGCTAGTCTGATCTATGTTTTTAGTGCGAATAAAACTACATTATTCCACTTTCTGGCCCAACGTTTCGCTAAAACATTTTTAGCATCTTCAGGGGCAATCCAGCTTTATTAAATCTGCCACAAACCAAAAATACAAAGGCACATTGTAATTAAAAATTAATGAATATAGCATACAAACATACATATACATATATGGAATTAAAAATTATAAACAACAATTTGAGGACAAAAAACTCACAATGTTTAAGAACTTTGATTAACACCTAAATACAGCGCATCTGTACCAT
>NW_016158923.1:19181-48323 GCF_001687245.7 Rhagoletis zephyria | reverse complement strand
GAAGTGAAGATAAGTCCACTCAATGTTTTTTAATGCAGTTGGTCAATTACCAAATTCTTTTTGCGTAGGTTAAACTGACTAAATTAACCGTCATCTATGGCAACAACATTTTTCAACCGGATTAGTGGTTTAGGAGCTATACATTAGTTTCTATACAAATACGCATAATTTCTTTAACTATAAAAAATTTTTAAATTATTTCATCTTGATATTTGTACCGAAAGTTTTTTTTTGTTATTTTGAAAATTTTTTATAATTAATGAAATTATGCGTATTTGTGTAGAAACTAATGTATAGCTCTTAAAGCACTAATCCAGTGTGAAAATGTTGTTGACATAGATGACGGTTAATTTAGTCAGTTTAACCTACGCAAAAAGCATTTGGTAATTGACCAACTGCATTAAAAAACATTGAGTGGACTTATCTTCACTTCTTTAAAGAAAAGTAAACTTACTTTATCGCAACTACTACTTGATTATATTTTGACTTCATATTCGGATTCGACGGAAAGTTTTACTTTAGAAGTGTTGGTCAAATGTCCAAGATCGGAAAATGTATTTATTTCTGTAAACTTGTATAAATAAAAAAAAAATAAAACTTATCAATTAATTTCTGAATAATAATAATAATAAAGCCGTGCAAAGGAAAATGTAAATATTTGATGTATGTAAGTAAGAAAATATAGATAAAGAAAATCGTTAAAACGTCAGGGTATTTATATCTTTGTCGCTGACTACATGTATCTCCTATGTATGTGGTAAAGTACTCACTTTCAATCCGTGAATAGATGTAAATTCAACGATTAGATTGTGAGGGTATTATGGGCAGCTTGGCAATCGATCTCAGCGGATTATAGCCCACCAATAAATATTACAAGTTACTTCTAACTTTTGGACCATAACCCAGCAGCAGATTCATGTAGTTGTACGACTTTACACTCACCATATCGGCAAGATTTTTGACGTTCTAAAAATCATAAGTATGTTATATATTTGCTTCTCTTTGTTAAAAAGTACTAAAGAGCGTACAAACATATAGTTTTTGCAAAACTGTGTACTTACTATTCTTTACATTCTCGGATAAGTTAAACAATCTTTACAAGATACAAGAATCGTTTGATTAACTGCATGGTAATAGTTCCCTTTTGATATACTGGTGGTTGACCCGGCATGGGTAATGAAAGTATTTTTAGCCCCAGAGATGTAGCGTTAGACTATGTTCAAACAGGCACCTAATTGGCAATTAAGCACCTTTTCACCAATTAAAGCCTTAATGGTTAACCAATTTACCATATAAAATTTCATTTTAATAATTGCCAATTAATACTTAATTGACAATTAATTTGTCTCCGATTCTCTATGCAACCCTGTGAAGTATGTTTAATGAGACGAGCAAAGGGTATGTTTGATGAGAAAACGAAACGACATGAAAACGAAATGACATTTCAATATTATTAAACAAAATGAACCAGAATGGCGGATAAAATTGATGGTGAGTAAATTTAAACAAATTTTCAATAACAATGTAGTTAAAATAATCACCTTTTTTATTTTTATTCATTGTAGAACCAAAACCGAAAAGAAAAAGAATGGGATGGAGTGAGGGGGCCGAGGTCGCTGTGCTTGAGCTGTGTGAGGAGCGCGCAGAGGAGCTCCGTGGGCTGAGAAAGAATGCTCACGTTTACGCGGAGATGGCGGCTGACCTCTCCAAGCTTGGATACAATCACAGCTCAAGAGACGTGCAAGTGAAGCTGCAAAACTTTTCACAACGCTAGAGGTAGGTTCATATAAGAATAAAATGCAATATAATTTTTGAATTCAAACTTAGGGCCGGTTACTCAATGTCTGGTTAACACTAATCTGCGGTTAAACATCGTTATCGACTCGCTGTTATATGCATGGAGTCGAAGACGTCGATAACGATGTTTAACCGCAGATTAGTGATAACCACACATTAGTAACCGGCCCTTACTGCCCGTCTCCACAGGATAAAGTTTATATCTTGATACATATGTCAGAATATAATTTGCCAATGGAGACCGCTTATTGCTCTTCGGGAGCAATATATATCAGAGCTTATATCTTGCCATCTATTGCCGGCAATTTGGTAGTTTGACAGCTACGTTTTCATTTGAACGAAAACTTCGTGGCTACAACATCATTAATATTTTAATATAAAAGCAAAAATTGAGCTGCTTCCTGTTAAAATATTTGTAATTATGTATTTGGATGTAAACTAGCCTATTTTCTAAATTTTTTAAGCGATTAAATCCGGCAAAAATACGTTTTCGAAGCTATCTTACAAATGCTTATATCAAGATATAAAAAGCCCACACAAATATTGCCACTGATATAACTTATATCTAGCAACCAAAATGACAGCTGGGCAGCAATAAATTTTATCCTGTGGAGACGGCCAGTTAGGAAAGAAAAGGCAGAAATGTGTCCTTCTGGTGGGTCGCCTTCAACATGGGTGCACTTTGAAAGGGTGCATTCAATAATCGGTGCATTCAAGGCGAACCTGTACAAAGATTTGACGCTTGAAAGCATTGATGGTACGCATATGGTATGCATGTTTTGGTTTATTTGCAACATTTGCATACATGTACATAACAGGGGGTCAATTCCCGTTCTGCATTATCTATCGTGAAGTGAAATGTTAAAAATGCACACCGAAATAAGTGCAGTTTTTTTATCACTTCACAATATTCGCAGACCAGAACTGTCCCTCTGTACATATGTATATCTACGTACATATGTATTATGATGGAATTTTACAAGGTGTTGGACATTGACTGGCTCCTTTAACTAATGGCGTTGTCGTTTCTACCAAAAAATTGTACCTTCTCATTGTCCGCTTCGCTCAAACAGCAAAAAGAGAGCAACGAGAAGGCAAAGTTTTTTGTAGAAAAGAAAACGCCATTAGTCAATGTTTCCTTTTCGAAAACAGTGCATTTTACCAGCTTTAAAATAGCTAAGCTACCTCACTTCTAAACAAATGTGGATTTACAACTACTGAATAAATCTTTGATTAATTTCCAATCGTTTACAATCGCATATTAAATTATTTTTAATTTCGGTTGTTTATACCCTTGTGAGGCAGATTTTACTGTTTATTTGCTTAAGTACCTTGCACAATTTCATCATGGGAGCATAATGCCGGCATACCAGAAACCACATATGTAGATGTTTCAAAGATTGCACAAAGTTCTTAAAATTAAAAAAATTTGCATACAAATTAATCAAACTTTTTAATCATAATGTAGAAAATTATGCAATTTTTTAGCCCATTAAATTTTAGTCTAACAAAGGCCAAGTTTAAAGTCGCTAAAATTGCCGTTGATTTTTGAGAACTTTTTTTGTCGAGGGTGTTGACCATTTTCTTTCATATAACACAGGAACAAAATCTATTTTGTTTGTTGAGCATTTTCTCCCATATAAAGTATGCTCGATATTTACTTTTATATGGAGAAAAATGCCTACCACCGTCAGCAAAAAAAATTATTAAAAATCAACGCGATTTTCTAGCGATTTAAAATTTTCACTTTAAACTAGTAAATTTATAAAACTGTATACCTAAAATTTTGTAATAAATAATAATAATTCGGGTGTAATTGTTAAAGTTTGTTGAATTTTTATAATTTTTGTATGAAGTTCGAAATGTGGATTTATGTGGCGCTTGTTATGTACTGTGCTAGACTTTTATATGCAAATTATAAACATTAAATAAACAAAAGAAAAATAACCAAAATGTCACTTAACTTAATCAGCTGACCACAAGTGTATGTACATATATACAATACGCAAAAATTTGTTTCATTTTACAATTTAAAAAACTTTTGNCAGTTGGTCAATTACCAAATTCTTTTTGCGTAGGTTAAACTGACTAAATTAACCGTCATCTATGGCAACAACATTTTTCAACCGGATTAGTGGTTTAGGAGCTATACATTAGTTTCTATACAAATACGCATAATTTCTTTAACTATAGAAAAATTTTAAATTATTTCATCTTGATATTTGTACCGAAAGTTTTTTTTGTTATTTTGAAAATTTTTTATAATTAATGAAATTATGCGTATTTGTGTAGAAACTAATGTATAGCTCTTAAAGCACTAATCCAGTGTGAAAATGTTGTTGACATAGATGACGGTTAATTTAGTCAGTTTAACCTACGCAAAAAGCATTTGGTAATTGACCAACTGCATTATAAAACATTGAGTGGACTTATCTTCACTTCTTTAAAGAAAAGTAAACTTACTTTATCGCAACTACTACTTGATTATATTTTGACTTCATATTCGGATTCGACGGAAAGTTTTACTTTAGAAGTGTTGGTCAAATGTCCAAGATCGGAAAATGTATTTATTTCTGTAAACTTGTATAAATAAAAAAAAATAATAAAACTTATCAATTACTTTCTGAATGCGAATAAATAAATAAATTTTTTCAATAAAAAGTTATGGAGAAAGAATAACTTTTACTTCCCAAAATAAGAACACAACGATTGTCTTATGATTTCAGCTGAGGCTTCGTTATCACCAAGTACAACATTTTGCGAAGGGTTTTCCCGATTTCGTTCAAATTATTCCAAATTTCCCAACCATATTTGATTAATATTATCACATTCTTCGTTTAAAAAGTTGTGTAAAACACAGCAAGCTCGAATAATCATCGGCGTGTTCCCTATTCGGTTATCTAAGCCTTTTCCAATGCGACGAAAACGGACTTTTAAATGACCGAAAGCATTCTCTACCACTCTTCTGTACTTTGAAATAATTTGAATAATTTTTGTCTCTCTGTCAAGGCCGTAGAAAAGGCGTATGGTTTCATTAAAGTGGTGGAAAAACGAAATGCCGAATCCCCCAAGATACAGACCGGCATTTGTACACCACATATATTCTTCTTAATGGCCGCCAATACTTCGTCCTCAGTTAACATCTTTTTAAGTAAGGATTAATTATATATTTGGGAGTCATTGCAACGTCCCGGAGCACCAATATTTATATATAAAAAACGGTCTCTGTGCATATATTCTTCTTATTGGCCGCCAATACTTAGTCCTCAGTTAACACCTTTTTAAGTAGGGATGGATTATATATGTGGGAGTGATTGCAACGTCCCGGTGCACCAATATTTATATATAAAAAACGGTATCTGCGCATATAATATTTTGTTATTAAACAATGAAATAAACGGGAATAAAGAAATATATTTTTTACCTGTAATCCACAAGCGCAAGAAGTACAACAGAATACCATCCCTTATAATTGTAATAGTCAGTTGCATCAGTCGTGTTTGGTTTTATTTCGATGTGACATCCATCTAAAAAACAGGAAAAGAATTTGTAAATTAATGTCTACATTTTTTAATATTAACATGGGAAATCTTCCATTTGCCTACCAATTGCTCCCAGACATTGTGGAAAGCCACGGCGATGAAAACCATTCACACATTCAGCAACTATTTCTTGCGTGGGTGGCAATTTCTTTATATACTGTGTGGACAACGCTTGCCACACTTCTTCGCAGAATTCCATCAATATTGCACACACAGTTGATTTGCCAACACCAAACAATTCATATACTACTCGATACTCTCCAGCTGAACAAAGGGCAAATAAAGCGATTGCTACTCGTTTTGCAATGAAATTGCCGTGCGCCAGCTTGCATCGGCTTTTTTTTTTTAATTGCCGAGAAAGCCACAGAGTGTGTTAAAACTGGCACGTGTCATGCGAAAATCGGGTTTGAAAAAGTGGTCATCATTGCAGCTGCAGTTGACCTCCCAAAAAGAAGATTGCCGATTCTGTAAAAAGGAAACATTATTGATTGGAACAAAAACTGAAACTTATTTCAATTTAATTTACCAGCTTCTACAGCGACCTTTGAGTTGCATTTTGTTCCAATGCTGCTAGGATCAGTAGCTGCTGCATCCTTAAATTTGAAGGACTAGCAAATTATTTCTCCTTCTTTTTCTCAACAATGCCAAGCTGCTATCAAATTTTGACAGTATTGACTGCTAGTAAAATTCGTCCTAAACTCAAGTTTTCTCTATTTTCCGCGCCGAATTTTTCACAAGTAAAATCAAAACACACAGCTGTCAAATACTAATTGCATAAGCTAAATTGTATGTGTGTGAACACAAAACTCAATGCCCCAAATAAAAGCTTAATTGCCTCACCTAATTGGCCTGTTTGAACATAGTCTTAGCTTCCACTTGCAAGCCGCTATTTGGTATTTCATGTCTCGACAATTCCTGTGATAGATTAAAAAACATCGCAATAACGTGCGCTAATTCTGGTATAAAATAGGCTGGATAAATTGTCTTTTGCTGCTTGGCAGGTGGTCCAAGTTCACTATTCGATTTACGCTTGTGTGGTGGCAGTTCTATTGCGAAATAAAAAGAGAATAATATGAGCAAAATGGAGTATACAAATCTGTTTAAAGTTATTACCATCCACATCCATGCCAGGGCCATGTGTGGCGACAACAGTATCAAATTCGATTAGACGCAGCAGCTTCGTGTATACTTTTGGTACTTCAGAGCTTACAGTTGGGGGATAGGAAGGAGGATTCGAACTGCAAACCAAACGCGTATTTTGCGATTCCTCTGCTGTAATCATGGGCGTAGCCAGGTAGGGGCAGGGGGGGAGGCCCGGGCCCCCCCTCCTAACTTTCAAATATTTGCCTAGATATTCAAAAATACTACCACGAAATGCTTGCTTGATAATTTCGGCCCCCCCTAAATTTCAAGGTTTTTCCTATATATATACTGTATAACAAATTATACTCCCAACGCTAACTAAATAATTAGTAAATTGATTTGAAAAGTAGATATGTGGATCATCCGGTTCTGTATCAAGTTATTATCTCTAACTTCAAAGCACTTCCATTTTAAAAGGGTAAAAACCTGGCTGCAGTCGACAATGAGCAAAAATTGATTGAACGGAAACTATAAATAAATTTATAGTTCAATTGTTTATTACTTTGTCTTTAGGTTTGTGTCTTTACTAAGCGGTTGGGTGAACAGCCAAGACGTTTACTTCTAAAGTGTGACAAAACAAAATCAAGTAATATATTTAGCATAAATAAATATACCAGCCTAAAAAATCTGCGTACTCAAAATGTTCAATACGCCCTCATACTTATACATACATACATATGTATGTATATCATTTAACGTTTTGTCCGGCTATTTGGTTTATTATACAGGTATGTAGAGCGAATTTAAAAAAATTCATCAGGGTTTAGTTGAGATATTCGTTTTTGGCCACTATGTTTTGTACATTTCCCAGTACTGCAAAGCTTTTGACGGCCATTCACCTGGGAGTGGCCAGAAGTGATTCGTGTGCTTACGGTTCAAATCGCAGCTAACTACGTCCGGATATTTATATCCATGAATACTCTGGGTAGCGACCGAACGCTAGTTTGGGAGCGAGGTAAAGTGGGAGGGCGTAACACCCCGCGTGCGCTGGGGATTAATCGGGATGGTGCCTCTGCCCGGCTGGTTGAAGTCCTAGGGAAAATAAAGGCTGACATCAGCTCCATCCACGAAATGCGATGGACGGGGCGAGGAAGGTAAGCGTGAGCCTTGCGACGTCTACTACAGTTGCCACGTAAAGGAGTGCAATTCGGTGTTGGATTTGTGGTGGGAGAGAGACCGGCGTTCACTCTAGTGGACGAAAGTCTAGCCACAATCCGCATCAAAGCGAGATTCTTCAACATCTCATTCACATGTGCCAATGCCCCGATGGAAGAGAAGGACGAGGCATCCAAGGCTCTCTTAGCTTAGAGCGTACATATTAGCGCTGCCCCCGACACGTATAAAAATCGTGCTTGGCCATTTAAATGCCAAGGTGGGCAACGAAGGGATCTTTGGTGCCAGTGTCGAAAAAATCAGCCTCCACATAGAAACGGTGGGCTGAGGATGATCCACTTCGCCGGGGCCCGAAGCTTGGCAGTATGTATTACTGGGTTCTAGCATAAAAACATCCATCAAGCTATTCTCATTTTCGTTGTTGGTGTTTCCGACAGGGTAGGAGTGTGATGTATTGTGGAACGATTTTCCGTCGTCCCTTGTCAAATTTGGTTTGGAGACAAACCGGTTTCGGCGTTGTTCCATCTTCAGTGTCATTTTTCGTTCTCTCAAGCTACATGGATGTCTCCACATCGAAAAACGGGAAACCAAATCGAGCATGTTGTGATAGACGGAAGACATGCTTCCATGTTTTAGATGTACATACGTACACTCCGAGGGCCAAACATCGACTCGCACTACTATATTGATGCATCCAATATACGACCTAACCTCGGAGAAGCAAAAAAAGGGCCCCCAACAATGCAGGGAAAGTTCAACGTCGAAAAGCTGCAATCAAAACAGACGGCCAATGGATTCGGCGCTCGACCCTCACACCTGCTGTGAGAGAGCACTCTTCAACAAACCGACTTGCGCGAGCAGTGGAACCACATTTCCCGCTAATTACTGGTACGATCACGAGTGTGAGAAAATGCTTGAAATGCTGTCCGACAGAAAAAACACCCGAAATTTTTAGCAGAGAGTTGAGCGACTTACGGAAGGTTTCAAGACTCTTGTATGAACAACCATGGCGACCTAGTGACCGATGTCCAGAACGTACTCAGATTATGGAGGGAACACTTTTCGACCCTTTTGAATAGCGGAAGCACTTCGAG
Organism: Rhagoletis zephyria; assembly: GCF_001687245.7. Lineage (NCBI taxonomy): Eukaryota > Metazoa > Arthropoda > Insecta > Diptera > Tephritidae > Rhagoletis > Rhagoletis zephyria. The sequence continues at coordinate 39,634 of NW_016158923.1, read as the reverse complement.
GTCCCAGTCGATGACGATGGAGTCGATATCCCAGCGCCTGACTATGAAGAAAAGTGCCAAAGCTGTTTGAGCTGACGGCCTGTCAGCTGAGCTATTTAATTACGATGGCAAGGAGGTAATAAGGTGCATGCCCGACGACTGGAATTCAAGTGCGCTCTGCCCAATCCACAAGAAAGGCGACCCCGCCATGCGTACCAACTACCGCGGGATCAGCCTTCTAAGCATAGGTTGCAAGGTATGTATTGTTGTATTGTCTACCATAGACCAGGTATTCACAGTACGCCGAATCTTGGAAAAGACCCGCGAGAAAATGATCCGCACTCACCACCTATTTGTCGACTTTAAAGCCGCTTTCGACAGTACTTAAAGGTATATGCCGCTATGTCTGTCATACGCCTGTGAAAAATGACGTTGAGTAATACCACCAGCTCTGCTCTGTTGCCTTTCGCCACCAGACGGGGTTTCAGACAGGGCGGCTCTCTTTCATGTGGCTTCTTTAATCTGATGTTGGAGAAGATAATAAGATCTTCAGAACTGAACCGCTTAGGAACAATTTACTACAAGAGCGTACAATTGCTGGCTTATGCCGATGACACTGACATCATCGGTAAGAAAAACCGCGAAGTCTGTCCTGACTTTTCCAAGTTGGACAAGGAGGCAAAGCGAATGGGTCTGCTGGTAAACGACGACAAGACGAAGTATATCCTGTCATCAAACAAACAATCAGCACATTCGCGCCTGGCACCCACGGCACTTTTGACAGTTATAATTTCGAGGAAGTAGAGAATTTCGTTTACTTGGGAACCAGCATTAACACCTGTAATAATGTCAGCATGGAAATCCAACGCAGAATCGCTCTTGCCAACAAGTGCTGCTTTGGACTGAGTAGGCAATTCAGGAGTAAAGTCCTCTCTCGACGTACGAAAACCACACTATAAATCACTCATCATGCCCGTGCTGGTATGTGGCGTATTAAAATACAGCGGCTCAACTGGCTTGATCATGTCGTTCGAATGGACACCGACGCCCCAGCTCTGCAAGTATTCTGGCTTCACTTGGCATTTCTAATAGGCGTCAGTTGGTCAAAATCGCTTTGGCGGTTACAGCGCCAAAAAGGAAGAAGAGGAAGAGAATAGATCTATAACCTTATCAGTCACACAGTGTTATAATCCCGACGAAATCCTTGACGGTGGTACCGGGAGGGGAACGGTACATGACGGTAGGAATTTTAGTTTGGGTTAAAGTCTCACACGGAAGGGGTTAGGCTTTCGATGCTTCCTCCTCGTAAAATAAACATGCTCAGTAAAAAGTTAACAATTTAAATCGACGAATAGTTTTATATCAACTTTTGTGAACTTCTGTTTATTTGTTTTTTGTACAACATATTTACCTTTATTGGTTACAATAATTTTAAGCTATAATAAAAAAAATTTTAGTACATAAGTAAGTTATTGGTTTTGAATTTTTTATTTTGTATGGGCCCCCCCCTAAATTTCGTTCTGGCTACGCCCATGGCTGTAATATCGGTCTCAGTAGTTTTATATTCGACAAAGCCCAAATTAAATGTGTATTCCATTTCATTTGGCGTATTGGGGTTTTCTTTAACTGAACCACCTACAAAAGAGGAAAATTTGAACATTGAGATGTTGATGCAATTTAACATAAATTTTATGTCGCCCGGGTTGCAAAAGCAGATTATCCGGTAACGTTAGGAAGGGTTATGTCTCGGTTAAAGCCGCTGATAAATGCTGGAAAGTAAATGCTGGACATAATTTTCTGGAATTAAATTTTATCGGCGTTGAAGAAAGTTTACATTTCGGGCATAATGGGGCAGTCCAGATACTTTGGCACGTGGCACTTTAGCATTCCGGTGTGCGTAATTATTTTCACACCTGGTACATATTCTTCAATGTTCATATTGTCATCCAAACGTTAATAACTGGGACGGAGCGTTTGTGTGTAAAGTACGTTAAGCTGCAGAGACTGACAAAAGTAGCGTGCCTGTATGAGCTGGTGAATATAATTAACTTGAAGTTGATGCCCCAATGCCTTGGCATCTGATAAACATTCATAAAGAACAGAGACATAACTATTATAAGAGAAAAGCATAAAAGTCAATCAATAATCATTATGTTAAGATACATATTTTCGAGTCATCTATAAAGGTTATTCAAAGACTTACACCCCTATTTTGCAACTGTTTCGTATTCGGATTTTGCCACGAATCGTAGAAATAGTATGCTGAAATCCGAGTCGTATTTTCGAACTTTCGAAATTCGTAACAATGGCATGCCTAAAAACGAACGAGTAAGCTTTTTTGCGTAATTTTGTACGAAAACAATTTTGTGTCGGAGGCGAAATAAAATATGAGAATTGATGTGGGTTTGCAAGAAATATTGGTGGTGTTCATTTAAACAGATAAATTTTCCTTTCGCATATACGTATATTTTTATCCACTGTTTTATATAAACGAGCAAATAAGAATATTTGTTGCCCCTTATCGAGAAACTTGGGTCCGGTTTAGTTAATGTACAACGATTTTCGGTTGTTGTGTCCAAACGCCAAACCCGAATCCAAAAACTTTAACATACACGTGTAATCAAAGGATTCACATTTTATTTAAGATAAATGTTTCAAATTTCCTACCACTAGCTTATTAATAAACTCGGTTTGCACTATGCACTTTTTTGCAAATTTCGACGTGGGTTCTGCGCAAAAATACTGTGGACGGCGTAGCCGGAGTGATATGCACAAGAAATGTTGTATACCTTTGACATGCGGAAGCCCCTCTTCCCCGCAACACAGAAAGGAGAATTCTACTTAGTAATGGTTATAATCCCTAAGCGCGGCCGTAGGCAGAAGCAAGCGCAACAGGTGGTGGACCTAACAAAGTGCATGTTTTCAATGGATTGGAAGAAGCTGTTATTGCATTTACTGGATTGAGAACCAGAGCTTCAGGCATAGGAGGAGTTCTGGCTTGTGGTTCAACAAATCAACCAGAAGCTGACATAGATGCGCCCATGGTTACTATGCCCGACAGCTACGCATACCTTTGTGAATCCATTGCCATAGCGCCCGCTTACTCTGCTGCTATAATTGCAAATACATCAGAATCCATAATTTTCCTCAAAATATGTAAAATGCACCAATTTTACAATAAAGCAAGCACATGATGAGTGTTTTTTTTAATTCCTTTCCACTTTGTTTTCCTTCATTCAGCTATCTTCGAAAACAACTGATAGCTGGCAATGCTGCACATGTTTCCGCAAGAGTTGCAGCATGTGGATTTTTCATTTTTCGTAGCGTAGCTACAAATTAAATAAGGGGATTATATTATAAAATTGGTTTCATAATAATTATCAGAGAGAAAAATAGTTTTAAGTCTTCAAAGACTTTTATTTTAAGACTTATATTGTACAAGTTTTTTCATAATAATTATCATTGAGATAAATATTTTTAAGTCTTCAAAGACTCTTATTTTAAGACGTATATAAAAGTCTTTTCAAAATAATTATGAGCGCGAAAAGAAATTTTTAAGTCTTAAAGGGCGGGCTTGTTCAGGAGCATTTCAGGATTAGTTGGGGACCAATTCGGGGCTATGGTGGGACCAGTTCGTGATTAGTTGGGGCTTGGTTTGGGCCCCGNCAAACCCGAATCCAAAAACTTTAACATACACGTGTAATCAAAGGATTCACATTTTATTTAAGATAAATGTTTCAAATTTCCTACCACTAGCTTATTAATAAACTCGGTTTGCACTATGCACTTTTTTGCGAATTTCGACGTGGGTTCTGCGCAAAAATACTGTGGACGGCGTAGCCGGAGTGATATGCACAAGAAATGTTGTATACCTTTGACATGCGGAAGCCCCTCTTCCCCGCAACACAGAAAGGAGAATTCTACTTAGTAATGGTTATAATCCCTAAGCGCGGCCGTAGGCAGAAGCAAGCGCAACAGGTGGTGGACCTAACAAAGTGCATGTTTTCAATGGATTGGAAGAAGCTGTTATTGCATTTACTGGATTGAGAACCAGAGCTTCAGGCATAGGAGGAGTTCTGGCTTGTGGTTCAACAAATCAACCAGAAGCTGACATAGATGCGCCCATGGTTACTATGCCCGACAGCTACGCATACCTTTGTGAATCCATTGCCATAGCGCCCGCTTACTCTGCTGCTATAATTGCAAATACATCAGAATCCATAATTTTCCTCAAAATATGTAAAATGCACCAATTTTACAATAAAGCAAGCACATGATGAGTGTTTTTTTTAATTCCTTTCCACTTTGTTTTCCTTCATTCAGCTATCTTCGAAAACAACTGATAGCTGGCAATGCTGCACATGTTTCCGCAAGAGTTGCAGCATGTGGATTTTTCATTTTTCGTAGCGTAGCTACAAATTAAATAAGGGGATTATATTATAAAATTGGTTTCATAATAATTATCAGAGAGAAAAATAGTTTTAAGTCTTCAAAGACTTTTATTTTAAGACTTATATTGTACAAGTTTTTTCATAATAATTATCATTGAGATAAATATTTTTAAGTCTTCAAAGACTCTTATTTTAAGACGTATATAAAAGTCTTTTCAAAATAATTATGAGCGCGAAAAGAAATTTTTAAGTCTTAAAGGGCGGGCTTGTTCAGGAGCATTTCAGGATTAGTTGGGGACCAATTCGGGGCTATGGTGGGACCAGTTCGTGATTAGTTGGGGCTTGGTTTGGGCCCCGTTTGGGACTATATACAAAATTTTTTCGCACTCATAATTATTATCAAAAACGTTTTATAATACAAGTCTCAAAATAAAAGTCTTTGAAAACTTAAAAATATTTATCCCTATGATAATTATTATGACAAGACTTCTGTCCAGATCATAGCTACGAGATTTAGATGCCATACTTAACTAAGTCTGTCCCCAGCTTAATGCGACGAGCGTAATGATCATTTGTAATTATACGATATATGTTATGTTAACTCGCGCTCATTGTTATTTATTGGAATTTGCTCTTTACATTGTGTCACCCTAGCTCGTATAAATAGCACACATGTTAATGCAATAAAGCAATTCGTTCGCTTGTTGTTAACCAGTTTTTGAGAGGCACATTGTTTTTTTGCATCGCAGTTCTTTGTATAGACAAAACGGTAGGTAGGTAGGTAGACAAAAACGCTTGTCTTCCCCGAACATTGGTGACCCCGACGTGATACCTACGTGTATCTCTGAAGCAGTAGTTGTTGGATTAGCTCCGTTATTAACATCTCCAGTTGGATCGCCTGATCGGTTACCGTTTTTTTCTGGCTTACTTTTGCTTTTGTTCAATTTTACACAAGCATAATGACTCGAGCAAATAAAAGACGTGAGGCGATTCGAGAACAATCGGAGAACCCAAATATCACATTTCTTAAGCGAAAAAGTTTGTGGTTCAAAAGGCAAGTTAACAACTTTAGAGCTGAAATCGAGGAACACAGCCTACTTGGCGCAGATGAATCCAGTATAATTGTAAAACTGGAGCAGTTGGAAAGAATGCAGGTGCAATTTGAAGAGGAACAGTCGCAGCTGGAGAAGGAAGACAACGCCGAAATTGAGAGCGAAACGCGTATGGAATTCCTCGACTCATTTATATTTGTCAAAGCTGCTGTTACGAAAAGCCTTGGATCACGTTCTTCCACGTTCGCACAATCCTCCACTCGTCGGCAGTCGACGATGGAAGAACATTCCGCAGTGCCCTCCATCACGGTGGTCCCAAGATCTCGTTTGCCACCGTTGCAGTTACCCCGATTCAGTGGAGTAATTACGGAATGGCCAGACTTCTGGGCAATGTTCAGTGCAGTCGTGGATAAGGAGACGAACTTGTCAAGCGTCGAGAAGTTTCAACACCTAAGGTCATGCGTAAGTGGAATCGCTTTAGATGCTATTCGGTCTTTGAAAATCAACGCGGAAAATTATGAAAAGGCGGTAACATTACTAAAAAGACGTTTCGATATTAAAACAGCTCAATTTAATGCACATATTAAAGAGATTTTTAATTTGTAGGGTGTTGCAGAAGGTTCCGCAAATGGCTTACGAGAGCTCAGCGATAAAATTGGCAGTCATCTTCGGGCACTACAAACAATTGCGACTAACGACGAAGTACTGAACGGCATTCTCATCCATATTGTCACCACCAAATCAGATGTCGAAACACAATCCAAGTGGGAAGAGCATGCACCGATTAACGAGCTACCTTCGTGGGACTTGATGTCTAAATTTTTGGAAAGAAGAGTACGTATAATGGAGAGCGTTGAAAAAACTACATTCAGGTCAGGAAAACAGGTGAATCATAAAAAGAATTCCATTCGTAAACAATCATTTGTCACCGCCAGTCCTGCCAAAGGGTGCACATTTTGCAATGGTATAGAGCATTTCATTTCCACGTGCCCTTTGTTTCTAAATCTATCACCTTCGCTGCGCTTCAAGGAAGCCAAAAGGTTACAGCTTTGTATTAACTGTTTGCGAAAAGGCCATATCGTGAAAAATTGCAAATCCAGCAATTGCAAAAGTTGTTCAGGCAAACACAATACCTTGCTTCACTTGTCGTCAATCGCTCTTCCTGTTCTCGAGGAGGCAGTCGCATCTCCGGAGACAAAAACGGCTCTTATTGCAGACTCCAAGCAGCCTGTTGCATTCGTGTCTAAGGAGCAGGCTATGCTAGCTACTGCTGTCGTTATGCTAAAAAATCGCCATGGGAACTTCGTTCCATGTAGAGCCTTGCTTGATTCCACATCGCAATTGCATTGTATAACTTCTGATATGGCCAATCGCTCGCAACTTAGCAAATCTAAATCCACAACAATAATTTCGGGAATAGGAGCATCTGATATTTTATCAAAGGAAAACGTTGTCTTGTACATGCAGGCCTCTGATGGGTCCTATTCCAAATCGCTTTCGGCTGTCATTGTGCCAACCATCACAACATTGCAGCCTGAGACAAATTTGTCGAACGTTAAGTGGAATATTCCGGCAAATATCCAGTTAGCAGATCCTTCATTTTTTCGCCCACAGAAGATTGACTTATTAATTGGTGTAAGTTTATTCTTCGAACTGTTATGCGTGGGGCAAATTTGTCTGAAACAAGGCCTTCCAATATTGCAAAAAACAAGACTAGGATGGATTGTGGCAGGAAAGGTCGAAGTCGGGTCTTCGAAAGCAGTAGTCTGCGCTGCAACTTCAAGTAACTACGCGGACACTTCATTAAACGATTTAGTCAAAAGTTCTGTGCTCAGGAAAACATAAAGCGTACCAAAGAGGACCTGGTATGTGAGGACCACTTTGTTAGTAATTTTCGTCGGTTGGATACAGGAGAATACGTAGTTAGATTACCAATAAAATCCACCATTTCGAATTTAGGTGATTCTTATTCAAATGCAGTTCGTCGTTTTAGAGGTCTAGAGAAGCGATTTTCACAGAATCCGGATTTGAAAGCGGAATACACTGCCTTCATTAAGGAGTATTTAGAACTTAAGCATATGTCGTTGATTGAAACTATTCCCCCCGGGGTTCACATAATTTTTTTTCCGCATCATTGTGTATTGAAAGGAGATAGCACCACAACTAAACTTCGTGTGGTTTTTGATGCTTCTGCTCCGACTTCCACAGGCGTTTCGTTAAACGATATCTTACTTTCTGGTCCTACCATACAACCAAAGCTTGTTGACACCCTTTTGAGGTTTCGGTCCCACAAAATCGCTATAACAGCAGATATTTGCAAAATGTACAGGTGCGTAAAGGTGGACGAAAACGACAGTTTTTTACAGTGCATACTCTGGCGAGAGCGGCCAGAGGAGGATTATCGAATTTATAGATTGGACACTGTGACCTACGGAACCAAACCAGCGGCATTCTTAGCCATTCGGGCGATGCATCAGTTGGCATTTGATGAGGCATGCAATTATCCTCTAGGATCAGAGATAGTTTTGAGAGATTTCTATGTGGATGACCTTATCTCGGGGGGAAGGTCAGAAAATGTAGCATTGCAAATAATGACGCAAACACAAAAACTTCTGGAAAAGGGAAATTTCATAGTTAGAAAGTGGTGTTCAACGAAAAGATCCTTCAAGGAATTTAGTTATCTAATGGGCAACAATATTTAAAGTTCAGTGACGGCAATGGCATCACAAAGGCTTTAGGTATAGTTTGGGACCCTAAAAGGGATGAACTTCAATTCGCATTTAGCTTACCCCCTCCACCCAGACGGGTAACAAAACGAAGCGTGCTGTCAGTAACCGCTAGTTTCTATGATCCTCTTGGTCTAATTAGTCCGGTGGTGTTAAAAGCGTCTTTTTGCAAAGCTTATGGAAAGAAAATTTAGCATGGGATGAAAGCCTTCCGTCGTGTTTACAATTTGCATGGACAAAATTGTGCGACGAGTTGAATTTTGTGGACAAAATTTACTTTCCCCGTTTTGTAGAACTTGGTGCGGGCGAAGTTCAAATGCATGGATTTTGTGACGCTAGTATGGCAGCGTACGGGGCGAGCGTTTACGTTCGAGTAAAACTGCATAATGTCGTGCATGTAAACCTGCTCTGCTCTAGATCCCGAGTAGCACCACTAAAATCTTTATCGATTCCGAAGTTGGAACTTTGTGCGGCTAAATTATTGGCTGATCTGATTTCTTCAATACAAAGGCTGGGCCCATTTACAGGAAAATTTGTTTGCTGGTCAGACTCAACAATTGCGCTTTCATGGATAAACGGCATTGCAGCAAATTACAATACATTTGTGGCCAANTGTCGTGCATGTAAACCTGCTCTGCTCTAGATCCCGAGTAGCACCACTAAAATCTTTATCGATTCCGAAGTTGGAACTTTGTGCGGGTAAATTGTTGGCTGATCTGATTTCTTCAATACAAAGGCTGGGCCCATTTACAGGAAAATTTGTTTGCTGGTCAGACTCAACAATTGCGTTTTCATGGATAAATGGCATTGCAGCAAATTACAATACATTTGTGGCCAACCGAGTCAGTAGCATCCAAGTTCTTACTCAGGGCATGAATTGGAGACACGTCCCTACGGAGTGTAACCCTGCAGATCTTTCGTCCAGAGGTTGCCCACCCAGTGAGCTAATGTCGTCGTTACTGTGGAAACACGGGCCCGTCTTCCTGAAAAAGGAGGAGTGTGAATGGCCCAAGCTGGCAAAGTTCGAAAGCACTTCGTTAGAGAAACGGCGTACCATGCTAATCGCATCATCTCAGGTGGTAGATTACTCCGTAAACTGCAAATATATTAACAATTTTCGATCTATGCAGAGAATTTATGCTTTTGTTAACCGTTTTATTAAAGGAAGATCATCGATTCAGAAGAGATCGGCTCTACTAAGTTTAGACGAAATCGAAACTGGGACTAAGTTGCTCATTCGGATGGTTCAAATGGCTTCTCTACCAAAGGAGTATGCATCACTTAAGGCTGGACGTTCGATTGAGTCATCAAGCAAAATCAGCTCATTGAATCCGTTTTTAGACTCCGGTGGAATGATTCGTGTTGGAGGACGCCTTCAAAACTCAAGTTTGAGTTTCAATGCCAGACATCCGATCATACTGCCCAGATACCATCCACTTACTAGAAGTATCATTGAGCACTATCATCGCAAACTATTGCATGCCGGACCCCAAGCGTTACTTGCAACCATTCGTCTGCAATATTGGCCTATTGGAGGGAGGAAAGCTGTAGCTCACGTACTTAACAAATGTATTCAGTGCTTTCGCGCCAAACCGAAGTTATTGCAGAATATCATGGGTGAATTGCCAGCAGAACGCGTTCAGATGCAACGCCCCTTCCACACTACTGGCGTCGACTTCTGNTATTCTTTTGCTTCTCAACCAAGGCTTGTCATTTAGAACTGGTTAAGGACTTAACAACGACCTCGTTCCTCGCGGCCCTTAAGCGATTTGTTAGCTTGCGCGGCAAACCAAGAGTTATCTGNTACACTACTGGCGTCGACTTCTGTGGCCCGTTTTGTTATAAGCCTGATGTGCGGAATAGGCCACCTGTGAAATGCTACATCTGCATATTCTTTTGCTTCTCAACCAAGGCTTGTCATTTGGAACTGGTTAAGGACTTAACAACGACCTCGTTCCTTGCGGCCCTTAAGCGATTTGTTAGCTTGCGCGGCAAACCAAGAGTTATCTGGTCAGACAACGCTACCAACTTCGTTGGAGCTAAAAACGAATTAAAAGAANCCACCTCGATCCCCCCATTTCGGAGGATTGTGGGAGGCCGCCGTTAAAATGGCAAAATTCTACTTCCGTAGGGCAGTAGGGCTCACTGTGTTGAGTTTCGAAGAACTTCGAAACCCTGACGACTTACAAGTTCTAACTCCAGCACACTTTCTAACCGGAGGCGCACTTACGGCTATGGCGGAACCTGACCTAGCGAATATAGAATTAAACCGGCTTAGCCACTGTCAAAGGATGACGCGCATTCAGCAACAATTCTGGAAGACCTGGAGCACTGCCTATCTAACACTTTTGCAAGAGCGTAGCAAGTGGCGGAAAAGATCACCAAACGTAGCGGTAAATTCTCTGGTACTTTTGAAGGATGACAATCTTCCAACGATGAAGTGGCAAATGGGGCGTATCGTTGACGTCGTGAAGGGAAAGGATGGCATAGCACGAGTGGCGATCATTCGTACCATAAATGGGACTACTCAACGGGCCATCACAAAGCTTTGCTTACTACCAGTTGAATAAGTTAAAAGCACCTACGGCTTTCAACGGGGGGAGTATGTCCAGATCATAGCTACGAGATTTAGATGCCATACTTAACTAAGTCTGTCCCCAGCTTAAAGCGACGAGCGTAATGTCATTTGTAATTATACGATATATGTTATGTTAACTCGCGCTCATTGTTATCTATTGGAATTTGCTCTTTACATTCTGTCACCCTAGCTTGTATAAATAGCACACATGTTAATGCAATAAAGCAATTCGTTCGCTTGTTGTCAACCAGTTTTTGAGAGGCACTTATTTTTTGCATCGCAGTTCTTTGTATAGAAAGGCAAAGAGGTAGACAAAAACGCTTGTCTTCCCCGAACAACTTCTATTATTCTAGTCTTAAAATAATAGTTATCGATGACACATAATTATTATCAAAAGACTTTTATAATTCTTACGAAAATTTGGATGACTTTTTTAAAACTCCATCATGAAATAATTATTATTCTGGGTCTCTGGTAAAAAAGCAAAATAAAATAAAAAATTCAGTGATGTATTATAATGAGTACACAGAAGAGTTATGTACTTACCGCTTACTAATACTTCTATTGTATGCAACTGTATCTTACGTGAGTGACTTAATTAAACAGGAGTGTGTTTAATTAAAAAGGATGCGCGGCTACATAACCATTCATTTGATCTCTTAACATGAAAGCACTTCTTGAAGCCTTGTTTGACATTAATCGACCAGTTCCTCGAAGCGGTGTTGAGATTTCTTGGCGCCATAATCCATTTAATCTATTGTCTCCTTCATATCGATCGACATATTCATCTTCGACTACCATCGTTTAGCTTTAAATAATTATGTAGCAGCACCGTTGCTTTTACGATACTCTCCGCGTTTGATGGTTGCATTTGCAATGGGGATAGCAAAATTCTCCATCGTGCTGTCATTATTCCGAAAGCGTTTTCAATAACACGCCGAACTATTGAAAGGCGCTTATTAAAATTTTCACGATCGAGTGACAGGTGCAATCCTGAAATAAAAAAGGCACATTTGTATGTACATACATACATACATATAGATGCAAATAATGGTTGAGTTGCAAGTTGCATCAATGCAAAGCATTCTCTTCTGTGCTATCTTGGATATGCCAAGTGAAGCCAAGTCCTTCTCCACCTGGTCTTTCCAACGCAGAGGAAGCCTTCCTCGTCCTCTGTTACCAGCATCGCGGCCCGCGTTGAATATTTTCAGAGCAGGAGCGTTTCTGTCAATTGGAACGACATGGCCAAGCCAGCGGAGCCGCTGAATTTTAATTCGCTGCACTATGTCTATATCGTAGTAAAGGTCATACAGCTCATCGTTAAATCGTCTGCGATATTCGCCGTCACCTACGCGTAAAGGTCCGTAAATCTTTCGCAAAATCTTTCCCTCGAAAACTCCAAGCGCCGCCTCATCTGATGCATTCATTGTCTATGCCTCCGCGCCATATACCAGCACAGGCATGATGAGTGACTTATAGAGTGTGATCTTTGTACGACGAGAGAGGACTTTACTTCTCAATTGCCTACTCAGCCCAAAGTACCACTTGTTGGCATGAGTGATTCTCCGTTGGATTTCAAGGCTGATCCGAAAAATCCGAATACGAAAGTGTTGCAGAATAGGGGTACATTGGTAACATTGAGATGTCGATGCAATTTAACGTAAATTTTATGTCGTCCGAGTTGCATAAACAGATTATCCGGCAACGTTAGGAAGGGTTATATCTCGGTTGTAGCCGCTGATAAAGGCTGGAAAGCATAGTTACCTTAGTTCGGACATAATTTTCTGGAATTAATTTTTATCGGCGTTGAAGAAAGTTTACATTTCGGGCATAATGGGGCAGTCCAGATGCTTTGGCACGTGGCACTTTAGCATGCCGGTGTGCGCAATTATTTTCACACCTGGTACATATTCTTCAATGGCAATATTGTCATCCAAACGTTCATAGCTGAGACGTCGCGTTTGTGTGTAAGGTACTTTTAGCTGCAGAGACTGACAAAAGTAGTGCAAACAGTAATATACCTCGCTTAGTGCATTTGGATTTTCTACTACGCGTGCCTGTATGAGCTGGTGAATATAATTAACTTGAAGTTGATGCACCAATGCCTTGCCATCTGATAAACATTCGTAAAAAACAGAGACATAACTATTATAAGAGAAAAGAATAAAAGTCAATCAATAATCATTATATTAAGATAAATATTTGAGAGTCATCTATAATGTTTATTCAAAGACTTATATTATAAAAGTGCTTTCATAATAATTATCAGCGAGATAAATATTTTTAAGTCTGCAAAGACTATTATTTGAAGACTTATATTATAAAAGTATTTTCATAATAATTATGAGCGCGAAAAAAATGTTGAAGTCTTAAAAGACGGGACTTGTTCAGGAGCATTTCAGGATTAGTTGGGGTCCAGTTCGGGGCTAGGTTGGGACCAGTTCGGGACTATATACAAAATTTTTTCGCACTCATAATTATTATCAAAAGACTTTTATAATATAAGTCTCAAAATAAAAGTTTTTGAAGATTTAAAAATATTAATCTCGCTGATAATTATTCTGGAAAGACTTCTATTATATTAGTCTTAAAATAATAGTTATCGATGACACATAATAATTTGGGTGACTCTTTTAAAACTCCACCATGAAATAATTATTATTTTGGGTCTCTGGTAAAAAAGCAAAATAATATCAAAAATTCAGTGATGTATTATAATGAGTCCACAGAAGAGTTATGTACTTACCGCTTACTAATACTTCTATTGTATGCAACTGTATCTTACATGAGTGACTTAATTAAACAGGAGTGTGTTTAATTAAAAAGGATGCGTGGCTACATAACCATTCAACTGATCTCTTAACATGAAAGTACTTCTTGACATTAATCGACAAGTTCTTCGAAGGGGTGTTGAGATTTCTTGGCGCCATAATCCATTTAATCTCCTTCATATCGATCGACATATTCAGGTGGGCAATAGCTACCATCGTTTAGCTTTACAAAATTATGTAGCAGCACCGTTGCTTTCACGATACTCTCTGCGTTTAATGGTTGCGTTTGCAATGGGGATAGCAAAATTCTCCATTGTGCTGTCCTTATTCCGAAAGCGTTTTCAATAACACGCCGAACTTTTGAAAGGCGCTTTTTAAAATTTTCACGATCGGGTGACAGGTGCAACCCTGAAATTAAAAAAGGCATATTTGTATGTACATACATGCATACATATAGATGCAAATAATGGTAGAGTTGCAAGTTGCATCAATGCAAAGCATTTTCTTCCTTATTGGCGCTGTAACCGCCTAAGCGATATTGGCCGAATCCAAAACAGCACGCCAGTCATTTCTCTTCTGTGCTAACTGGCGCCAATTGGAAATGCCAAGTGAAGCCAAGTCCTTCTCCACCTGGTCTTTCCAATGCAGAGGAAGCCTTCCTCTTCCTCTGTTACCAGCATCGCGACCCGAATTGAATATTTTCAGATCAGCTTCTTTCCATTCGAACGACATGGTCAAGCTAGCGAAGCCGCTGAATTTCAATTCGCTGCACTATGTCTATATCGTTGTAAAGGTCATACAGCTCATCGTTAAATCGTCTGCGATATTCGCCATCACCAAAGCGTAAAGGTCCGTGAATCTTTCGCAGAATCTTTTTCTCAAAAAAGCCAAGAGCCGCCTCATCAGATGCTTTCATTATCCATGCCTCCGCGCCATACACCAGCACAGGCATGATGAGTGACTTATAGTGTGATATTTGTACGACGAGAGAGGACTTTACTTCTCAATTGCCTACTCAGCCCAAAGTAGCACTTGTTGGCAAGAGTGATTCTCCGTTGGATTTCAAGGCTGACATTATTATTGGTGTTAATGCTGGTTCCCAAATAAACGAAGTCGTCTACTTTTTTAAACTTTTAACTGTCAACAGTGACGTGGGTGTCAAGGCGCGTATGCTCAGACTGTTTATGTGATGACGGGAGATACTTCGTTTTGTCCTCGTTCACCACCAGACCCATTCGCTTTGCTTCTCTATCCAATACCGAGAACGCAGAACAGACGTAGTCCTTGTTTTTACCGATAATATCGAATTCGTCGGCATACGCCAGCAATTGTACGCTCTTGTAAAGTATTGTACCTATGCAGTTCAGTTCTGCGGCTCTTATTATCTTCTCCAACATCAGATTAAAGAAACCACACGAAACCTCGTATGGTATCAAACGGCTCGGATAGGTCCTTCCCTATTCTGAGGGAGGTAGTGGTATTGCTCAGCGTCAGTTTACACAGCCGTTTTAGTTCCGCGGGGATACCAAATTCAGACATCGCGGCATAAGGCAACTTCTCTTCGTACTGTCTTTTCCAAGATTTGGCGTATTGTGAATACCTGATCTATGGTGGATTATCCAGGCCTAAAGCCACACTGATAAGGTCCAATCAGTTCGTTGACGGTATGCTTCAGTCTTTCGCACAATACACTCGATAAAACCGTATAGCCTATGCTTAGAAGGCTGATTTCGCGGTAGTTGGCGCGTATGCGGGGTCGCCTTTCTTGTGGATTGTCCAGAGCACACTTTAATTCCAGTCGTTGGGCATGATTTCATCTGACCATATTCTGCAGACGAGCTGATGCATGCACCTCATCAGCTCCTCGCTACCGTACTTGAATAGCTCGGCTGGCAGGCCGTCAGCTCCAGCAGCTTTGTTGTTTTTCAGCCGCGTAATCGCAATTCGTACCTCGTCATAGTAAGGCGGTGGGACAGCTACTCCATCATCATCCACTGGGGACACGGGATCGTCTTCTTCACTACTTCCAGCGCTGCTACCATTCAGTAGGTTGTATTCCCTCCATAATTTAAGTATATTCTGCACATCGGTCAATAGGTCGCCATTGTGTTCTTACAGGAGTTCGTCGCGGTCTTGAAACCTTCTGTTAGTCGCCTAACCCTCTGGTAGAATTTTCGGGCGTTCTTCGTGTCGGCCAGCATCTAAAGCTCTTCGCAATCACGTATTTCGACCTCTCTCTTCTTATTGCGGCAAATACGTCGCGCTTCCTTCTTCAGTTCCCTATAACGGTCCAACATGGCTCGCGTTTCGCCCGATCGCAGCGTGGCCCTTTAGGCGTCTGTTTTCTCTGCAGCTTCTTGACATTTCTCATCGTGCCAGTTGTTTATTCGGGCTCGCTGAAATCCAACTACTTCTTCGGCGGCGGTATGTGAGTCGAGTGATTGCAGCTTTTCGACGTTAAGTTTTCCTTGGATTGTTGGGCGCACATTGTTTGCTCCACAGAGGCGGGTGTGTATCTTGGCTACAACAAGATAGGGGTCCAAGTCGATGTTTGGCCCTCGGAGTGTACGTACGTCTAAAACTCTTGAAGCATGCCTTCCGTCTATCAAAACATGATCGATTTAGTTTCTCGCTTTTCGATTTGGCGGGCTCCGGCGAAGTCGATCAGCCTCAGTCCGTTATCGGACGTCGTGGAGGCTTATTTTTCCGACAGTGGCGCCAGAGATCCCTTCCTTGCCCACCTTGGCCTTAAAGTCGCAAAACACGATTATGACATCGTGTCGGGGGCAGCGCTCATATGTACGTTCCAAGCGCTCATAGAAGAGATCCTTGGACGCCTCATCCTTCTCTTCCGTCGGGGCATGGGCGCAGATGAGCGAGATGTTGAAGAATCTAGCTTTGATGCGGATTGTGGCTAGGCGTTCATCCGCCGTGGTGAGCGCCAGTACTTGGCGACGGAGTCTCTCCTACCACGAATTCAACACCGAATTCGCGCTCCTTTACATGGCAACTGTAGTAGACGTCGCAAGGCTTTACACTTACTTTTCCTTGCCCCATCCATCGCATTTCTTTGATTCCGGTGATGTCAGCCTTTGTCTTCCCGAGGACATCAACCAGGTGGGCAGAGGCACCTTCCCCATTAAGGGTCCGGATATTCCTGGTGCATAACCTCAAATCATAGTCCTTTATACGTTGCCGTGGTCGTCATCTAAAAAAGGGGGTCTCATCCGAGGCTGTTTGTTTCATTTTCATTGGGCGGGGTTTTAACGTGGCGGGACCCAAACCCAGCGCACGCGAAGTTTTACGCCTTCTCACTTTAGCTCGCTCCCAAACGGGTGTTTGGTTGCTACCCAGAGGATACGTGGATNTGCGATTGGAACCGAACGCACAAGAATCGCTTCTGGCCACTCCCAGGTGAATGGCAGTCAAAAGTTTTCCACTTCTACGCACGGAACCAACCTCCAAAGCATGAGCCTTCTTTATTTCCAAACTATAAATGCAACTTGCGAGTTAGCCATTTTCTATGTAATGAATTTTTGGTATCAAACCAGGACATGGCCGCATCAAGTTTTTTTTAAGGAAATGCTGCATCTCCAACGAAATAATGATTAAACTTAGTATTGCTGTCTTGTAAAAAGTCATCCTCAGGCAGGTCTAGTTGGTCATGGAACAGCATTTGGCCAAATCCAGAATTCCAAAGAACACCGCCATGGCGTTGCGAATCGTACGCCCCAATATCGATACAAGTGAATATATAATTCGCATCGCAACTTGCTAATAATACGACGGAGTAGGTACCCTTGTAATTGAAAAATAGGGATCCGGAGTTGGAAGGTCATTTTTAAGTGATGTGCTTTCCGTCGATTGCGCCCACATAGTTTGGGAAGTTCCAAATAGTATTGAAGTCATGGGATATACGTTTCCACTCGTGCCTGTTTGGCACAGACAAACATATACTTCCAAGTTCACTCCAAAGTGCTTCGCATGTTTCCAAAATTATTCGGTTGGCTGTAGAGCGACCCATTTTATACGCTGTAGCGTATAGATGCTGCGTTCGCCCGCGTGCTTGGAAACTATGAATGTAATGAACACAAATTATTATGAAATATATATGTAGAAATATTTACTTACTTTAATGTTAAGAATAGTCTCATTTCTGCAGAAATGGACGGCCTGTTGGAATATTTTATGAGGCGTTCCTTCACGAGCCTAAAGAGCAAATCAAACACCTCTTTAGTCATCCTCACCGTAGTTTTGAACTGCTCGGGGTAATTTTTGTACATTTCGTCAAAACTGGTTACAAATAGTCCGTCAATGTCGCGACTTAAGTAAAGAGGTCTTACCCACTTCCGCCGCTGAGAATTAATTTTCTTCAAACACTCCCGAGCCTCGTACATACATAAGTAGCACTATTAAAGTAATTTCAATAAAAGATGACATTTTGTTTTTCAATAACGCTCGAGGATACACAAACATTTTTACTGGCAAAAAATAAAACAAATGTCTGTTTGATGATTTGAATTATTACCCCGGCTTCCTATGAACCTATACCGCCGTGAATTGTTCGTTTTTTTGTATTTATTTATGTTTTATTATCAATATTATACAAGTTTTTTTATTTGCCGCCTGTTTACTCAATCACGTGGCTTAAACAAACGTCATCGCCGGCGCTGTCAGAACGTTCATTGTAGCATGAACAAACGCCACTCGGGCAGCTGTCAAAGCGACGCCAACGCAACGCCAAAGTTGTATGTAAACGGACCTTAACGGTGGCAACGAGTTAAGAGCCTTATGCACCATGAAAGCTGTTTGTCAAATTTAAGAGCTAAATAAATCACACAATTTGCAGGTTAAACCTACTTTAGTATTTTCCCATACACATTTTTGTAGATGTAAAATAAACTTTAACTTAAATATCGATTATACGGGTAAACAATCGATGTCTTCGATATATCGACCTGGGAATATCAATTCAAAAAATAGATTATCGCACCATAAAATATCGATATTCAGAATAATCGATCCGATAACGAACAATCCCACGATTTAGAGAAATAGGCGCGTATCACGGTGCAGCGAACAGAGGTGGCGCCGTCAGTGTTACCGCTACTTTGTTTACAAATCAGCGAAAGAGAAATTTAATTATATGTGAAAAATCAGTTTAAATTGTGATAATTTGCAATTTGTGAGTGATTTTTGAGTTGAAGACTGCGTAAAAACTAATACAATGAAGTGCTGTGTGTTAAATTGCGACAACCGTCAAGATGCAAGAAGCGTAGATGCAAGAGTAGCGCTGGGACGAATCGCTGCATTTTGTGTACATAGGGCACGGCAAAGCCGTTCCCGAAATGTTTTATATAAGCAGCATTTCCTCACAATGATTTTGTTTCTGCTCCACGCAGCCTCCATTAGCTAATTAACTTATCAGTCCCGCAGAGACGCTGCCGCAGTCTTAATTGCAAAGCAATGGAGTGCACTAACACGTTTGCTGAAGCAGCCTCAATTGCAAGGCAATGGAGTGCACTAAAGTGTTACCTATTCTCTAATAGATAAGGTGAAAAATGCAATATTTTCGCGTTTAGCAAAATTAAAACACGTTTTTCGCTGTAAAGTGAACTGTTTTGGAAGTTTTAACTCGTTCTTCTTTTCGCTCCATTCTTTGTTTACTTGTGGTACACAAATGTCAACGCCCAGGACGGCGCAATCTTGTATTCTATCATTCTTGGGCGCGTATTCATAGTCCAGCCACTAAGCCGAAACTAATGAAGTTGCAACTTAAATTTAAGTACCAACTTAAAATTCACTTATATTCTACTAAGGGCCGGTTCCTCAATGTCTGGTTAACATTAATCTCCGGTAAAACATCGTTATCGACGTTACCGACTCCATGTTTTATGCATGGAGCCGATCACGTCGATAATGATGTTTAAACGGAGATTAGTGTTAACCAGACATTGAGTAACCGGCCCTAAGTAGTTTTAACTTAGTTTTACGATATTGCAAAACGAGTGTGAAAATGTATCGATTTTTCTTTACGATATTTTGGAAATATTACATTTTTATTAAATAACGTCAAGTTTGATTATAAAATTGTGATGTAGCCTTATTCGAATTGTGTTTTCTTTATTTTTAATAAAATACTTATTCCTAGTTACGACTTAATTGCAGCTGCAGCCGAAACTAAATTTTAAGTTGGTACTTAGCCAGAAAAGTCGAAACTAAGGCGACTATGAATAGCTTTAGTTGTAACTTAGGATAGTTTCGACTCAGTTGTCAACTAAATATGACTATGAATATGCGCCATAGAGATTGCGTCTATCGCGGTACCGGTAATCCGCTCTTAGGGCCGTTTACTCAATATGTGGTTAACACTAATCTCCGTTTAAACATCATTATCGACGTGTTCGGCTCCATGCATATAACATGGAGTCGGTAACGTCGCTGGTTTAGTTTGCTGACAATGACATACATACAAAGCAGCTTCCACAGTAAATACATACACAGACTTCACTACCTACTTATTTTTGTTAGTACCTGATTCTTTTTAGTGCTGGTATGAGGCAATGCACCAGTGGATAATGTCGTCAGTCGCTAATTCATGCATCTTACCGCACTGTTACGTACCAGAGCTGTAAAACTGTGAAATCATATGAAATTAAAAATCATCAATTTTATGTTATTATGTTTTCATTGAATTTTTCCTTGTTGGGGAATGTGGCTTATAATTTTCCAATTCTACATTCACTCAAAGTAGATATGATTGCACACATTAACATATTCAAAGAAAGATTGAAAAAACTTAATGACGAAACATTAACTTTTAACACTGAATAAGCATTCAGATGAATGCAGCTTTTGCTATGTGTGCACACATTCATTCAGTACCAATCAATCGATATAAATATTCTAAATACACAAAACCCACTGAAAAATACGCAAGGTTGAATTTTATTGAA
>NW_016158923.1:0-14715 GCF_001687245.7 Rhagoletis zephyria | reverse complement strand
TTACACTGGCTTGGCACCATGGGCCAACGTCAGGCAAAAAGCTTATTAGGAGGTTACAATCTGTCAAGATACAGGCTTCTCATGGATCTCCCGAAAGAGAAACTAAGGATTATTACAGGTTTTTTGACGGGCCATTGTAGGCTCAGAGGGCACCTGCATAAATTAGGTATCTGGTCCAGCGACCTGTGTCGCTTTTGCGATGCAGCCAAAGAGACCCCTCTACACCTTCTTATGGAGTGTGATGCCGTTGCACGCAGGAGGTATAGGAGCATAGGGCATGTCTGGCCAAGAGAGGAGCACATACACTCACTGTCCCCGGGGTCTATTATGAAATTTATAGACACTCTGGGGCTGGTTGATGTATTGTGATGAGCTAGGGGCACAATAGACCTACTGGTCGCAGTGCCATACCCAACCAACTATCTATCTATCTATCTAAGGCACTTTACTTCGTAAACATAATTCCCTTTTACTTTTACATTTTACTGTTCAATGATTTTTAAAAAATTTTCTTACTTTTTCTTCATTCATTATTTTGAGCTGTAAAAACGAAAATATTCTTTTCGGGAATAAAAAAATTAATTTTGGTTTTAAATAGGTTTCATTATCGATTCTCAACAGACACAGTATCTATAGATAGATTAAAACCGGCATTTACGGAAATCAATGATTTAACCCAAACATTTCTTCATCAATCAACTGCACAAAAGGAAATTTCATCGCATGCCTCGAAAAGGAAAAAAGTTGCTTTCCGCTAAGAAGGGGGTAGTGTGGTGAAACACTTTGATTTAAAGGCACTTTACTTCGTAAACATAATTCAATTTTACTTTTACATTTTACTGTTCAAAGATTTTTCAAAAATTTTCTTACTTTTTCTTCATTCATTATTTTGAGCTTTAAAAACGATAATATTCTTTTCGGGAATAAATATATTAATTTTGGTTTTAAATAGTTTTCATTATCGATTCTCAACAATACGATTCGGGTTGCAGCATACCATTTCTACGATTCGTAGCAAAATCCGAATACGAAAGTGTTGCAGAATAGGGGTGCTAATATTTTTCTATGCGTTTTGGTATTTCTCTCTCGCAATTGCACCAAGATGACGTCACTCAAAAATTATCCTACTTGGAAGTAGCATCGAAAGAAAGTATCAATACCTACTAAGTATCGGGCTAAAAGTATCGCTACCTACTTATATCGAATTATACCAGGTGAAGTAACTAAAAGATTCTGACACTGCCTTATTTGAAGATTTGCCTATAAAATTCGACTATAAGGCAGCCGAATGTCAGAAAATAAAGTGAAAAAGCTGTTCACTTCACTTCAGATTTAGAGCTTCACCTGTTTATTGAGCCATGATTCGTACCTATATAAGAATTCTTTGTATAAAAAAACTCTGTCACACATCTTTTTTTGATTATTAGAATGCGTGCTGAGTAGACGTGTGTTGGGTGTGCTGCAGTAAAACTTTATTTTTCATTCACTTCCGCTGACCAATTTTCCTTAAAGACTGTTTCAAATATTGCTTGAGCGGTTGTTCTGCTTAATATTGGTAAAAGTTAAAAACATATCTACATATATAAATTGCGTAAAGTTACAAAATTGTGAAAACTGCGAAAATGAATCTCAATATGACGACAAGAAGGGCTGCAAAGCAAGCAACCGCATCTCCCCTTCAAACTTCAACTCGTCTCAGCAAACCTGGGGAAACCGAGAGCTCTCCAACGACTAACTGGCTGTCCCGATTGGAAGCTAAGCTAACGCAAGAATGAGGGACATGGAAGAGCGCGTAATGATGAGAATCGGTGAGTTGTCCGCTGATATCACTAACATAAAACAACATGCTAAAGAAATCGAAGACCGCGTAGAGGTAGTCGAACAAGTGCTCGAAAAATCAAAGCAGTTAAAAGGTGATGTTCTAATACCAACGCTAAGGACTGAGTTAAATGATTGCCAAAATGCTCTTATCTAAACTGATCTCATTTTAAGAGGCATACCGCAGACTAAAGATGAGAACTTAAGCAACACTTTCACTCAGATATGCAGTGCAGTACAGATAAACACTCCACCAGTGCGAACAATCTTTCGCCTAAACAAAAACAACAATACAGCTGCACCCGTTATCATAAAGTTAGGCTGTGCTGGTGATCGCTCTTCGCTTCGCAGAGCAATTGCTCGATTCTATAAAAGCAAGAGAAGGCCGCTTGCTCTTCGGGACATTGGCTTTGATGCAGACGGAAAAGTGTTTGTGCATGAACCGTCTCTTGAGTGTTTTTACTATTCGAGGGCATGTATATGTAAGAGCTCGACCTCTAAGCGAAGCAACCAGAGTGGATTCAATGGAAGATGTTAGCAGAATTGCAGTGCACAATAACAATAACAACAACAATAATAACAACATAAAATGATATTTAGTTAGCTCTTAAGTTCAATTGTATTAGTGTAAGCTCACTTATCCCCCATTCTTTCTCTAACTCTTTATTTGCTTCTTTCCCTATATTCTGCTTATTTGCATTTGACCAAATAACTTTATTCTTACTCGCTGTTAAAATGCATTGCTGGTATACAGCGAATGTTTTGCGATAACACTTACAAACTGGGTGGCTCCAAAGACAATACTTTTAACATGGTCTGAGCAGGCAAAATAAAGGTTTAAAGTGCTGCCACATCAATGCTCAAAGCCTAGTCAGAAAAATCGACGAATTTAGATACATTTTTAAACTGTCTGAAATTGATGTGGTATGTGTCTCTGAAACTTGGTTCTCCCCTCGCGACAGCGATGTTTTTAGTGTTAGTGGGTATAAATTGCTTCGCCACGACAGAACTGGGCATGGTGGTGGTGTTGCTGTATATATTAAAAATACAATTTCATGTAGAACTGTTTGCGTGTCCCCAATTACAAGTGCAGTTGAATATATTTTTGTAGAAATTCTCTCAAAAACTGATAAAATGTTAATTGGCTGTGTTTACAGGCCGAACAAAACTATTGAATACTCTTCCTTCACCGAATTCCTTGAAAACCTTGCTCTGACTTACTGCAACATAATTATATCTGAAGAGTTCAACAATAATATACTTTACGATAACCAATTTACCATGACCATGAAAAACCTTGGACTTTCCTCTGTTAACTGCTCGAGACCTACACACTTTACACAAACCAGCAGTACCCTTCTCGATATTTTCCTTGTCAGTGATATGTCCAGCGTCCTCCTCTACGACCAACTCTCGGTGCCTTGTTTTTCTAAACATGATCTAATTTTATTAATATATGACTTTGACTTAAGCAATCTTAGCACTCACTCGTATTCGTATCGAGATTTTATGAATATTCGTTATGATCAACTTGAGAGGGCCATAGAGGACATTAACTGGAGTGCAGTTCACGACATGGCTTCAACCAATGATCAGATCAACTTCTTTCAATACCACATAATTTCTCTTTTTAATAACTATGTTCCTCTTGTAAAACGGTCCGAGGTACATATTAACCGTCCCTGGTTTAATAAAGATATTAAAAATCTTATAAAAATGAGAAATAGTAAATATAATATGTGGAAACAGTTTAGAACAGATGACTTGTTTTCTGAGTATCGGGTCCTGAAGAAAGACGTCAGTAAGGCTATCCGGATCCAAAAAATTAAATATTACGAACACAGGTTTAGTGTTGCAGTGGGTTCCAAGCAAACCTGGCAACGAGTACGTGAAATAGGCATTGGTAATAAGAGGACATCGGCAGCGGATGACGTTGATGCTGATGCACTAAATATAAAATTTACTGAATCACTCTGTAGTAGTATTAACTATGCAAACTACAACTCGCGCCTTGATAACTCCCTTTAGGAATTTAGTTTTGACTGTGTCGACGACTGCGATGTTGTACAGTCCTTACTCGCCATAAAGAAATGCTTCAGGCCTCGACGGTATCCTCCCGAAGTTCTTAAAGTGCATTCTGCCAAAAATCTTGCCGTATATAACACACGCACTGAACACAATCCTCACCACGTCAGAATTTCATAGCTGCTGGAAGAAGGTCAAAATAATACCCGTACTGAAGTCAAATGGCGAATATAGACCGATAGCGATCCTACCGTTTCTTTCGAAGGTTCTTGAGAACTTAATGTATAAACAAATTAATGCCTTTCTGAGCAAATATTCCCTTATTAGTGAGTACCAGTCTGGCTTCAGGTCGAAGCGGAGTTGTACCACAGCACTACTGAACGTAACCGATGATATCAGACAACAACTGGACCAAAACAACGTAACATTCCTTACGCTTCTAGACCACTCGAAAGCATTTGATAGCGTAGACCATCGCTTAATATGTCTAAAACTAAAAAATTTGTTCAATTTCTCGTCTCCAGCGCTAAAACTAGTAAACTCGTATCTTTCAGGCAGATCTCAAGCTATGTGCATGGGTAATTCTTCGTCCCGTTTTGTGTCCGTAACTAAAGGAGTGCCTCCTTGGTCCTCCGTTATTTGTTCTATATTTCAATGATCTACCTAAAGTTATTAAGCATTGTAACATGCACGTGTATGCTGACGATGTTCAAGTGTATATTAGCTGTCCAATTGATTCAATTAATAGATGTATTAGTGACTTAAATAACGATTTAAATCTTCTCAGCGAGTGGGCTAGTCACAATGGTTTGGTTTTAAACCCCAGAAAGTCCCAGTGTATTGCAATTTATAAAAAATACTTTAAACTCGACACATACGACAAAGATACATTGAATAGCTCTGTAATACGCTACGTTGACTCAGCAAAAAATCTTGGCGTTGTTTTCAACAGAACCCTAAGCTGGAATAATCACATTTGTCTTGCAATTGGCAAGGTTTATGGAATGCTAAGGTCCCTCTGGACCACTCAATATTTTACCCCAGTAAGAATTCGTCTCCTCCTTGCCAAAAGCTACATATTGCCGACTCTCCTATACGGTTCTGAATTATTTGCTGGTTGTGACAGCGTGTGTAAGAAAAAACTTAACGTATTGTACAACAATATTGCTAGGTATATATATGGCATAAAACAACGTGCCCACATCTCTTATTTTGCCTAGAAAATTTCGTCGTTATCATTTGAAAATCTTTTAAATCTACATAAAGTGTCTCACAATGCTGCATAAAATCTTGGTTACAAATGAGCCCAATTACCTTAAATGCCGATTACACTACACTAGATCAACTCGATCATTACAGCTTTTATACACGAAATTTGAAATATCAATATCTGAACGTCAATTCTTTGTTTTCACCGTACGTCTTTGGAATAGCCTCCCATCGAAACTGAGACTTATAAAAAGCACCCAGCATTTTAAAAGCGAGCTATATAAACTTTATGCCTAAATAACTTTCATTTCAATTCAATTATCTGGCCTTTTACCCTTTCTAGTTAATTGTCATCTCTCTCACCTACACATGTACCTATGTCGAAATTAAGTTTTGGTATCTTTGTAAGTAAAATTTATGTATACCTAGATTTAAGCTTTTAAATTGCGTGTAGTTTTATGCCAACGCTGAAATATAGCCAATGGTTGTTGTGTTGGATTATTATTTAAAATAAATAAATAAATTAAATAAATCTATGAATTTTTGTCAAAATAACTTATGTGACTATCAGTTTTGATTTTAGACGAATGGTACTTATTTGTTTTAAGAAAAAGTTTAGTTTTAAAACATTTTTTACTAGGATGGCTTCCCAAAAAACCAAAAAAAAAGCGCAAAGTCCAATAAGTTGTTTTTTAAAAAGTCTCCAGAATTTTGTTAACAGAATTTGCTTCTATTTTATGTACGTATTCTATTTGCAATACATAAACGTTTATTTTGTACAAAGAGAAAGAGATTGAGATCAAAAACAGTTCTATTAGAATTTTTTTCATACAGATTAATTAATTAATAAAAGTCATCAGTATTATAACACTGTTCAACAACAGTTTTGCAGAGTAGTAATGGTATATTTCTGAAAGAATAATGTTGATAATTCTTTGAGGACGATTTTTTTTTGTAAATAATTACTGTAAAACATTAAGGATATTCTACATTTTTAATACCTAATCGTCCGTATGCACCAAAAAATTTAATCGGCCTTAATTCTACAGAATTTTCTCTATAATTTGATAGTCATACTGTTTTCCTTAACAAAAAAAAACTACTGACGTCAGAGAGAAAATATTAAAACGTAGATTTACTAACTTTGGCCCATGGTTTCCCGAATGTATAAAATTTTTTGTGTGTAAAATTTACTGTCATCACTGGGGCGGCAGCAGGTTTACACACAGAAAGGGAATTCTAGTTACCTCATCCTTTCCCCAGGCTACATCACTGGGGCGGTAGCCCAGTTGGTGCACACCAAAAGGAGAATTCTATTTGGTAAGGGTTGTAATCCTAAATCGCGGCCGAAGGCCGCCTACGCAGAATGGAATTCTACGCAAAAATACTGTAGACGCAAGTAGAAATAGACATACGTATATCAAACGAAGGGAAATTAATTTTCTTTATACCAAAAGAACGACAACACTATCCTAATAAGGCTAGTTTTGAAAAAAATCAGTTTAAGTGGAATTGTTTCATTATTTTTTTATAAAAACCGATTTTTATCAAAAACTAGAAACGCAAGGCACATGTAATGCAGACCAAAAGAAATGTGTAGTAATTTCCTTTAAAAGTATATATTAACTTTTATAAACGCTTTACTAGTTTTTGAGATATTACGGTTTTTCAAAAAGCAAATTTCGATTTTTGACCTTCGATATCTCGCTTAATTTTAATTTCTGCAAGTTAATTTTAGTACCGTTATAATCAGCTCATCTATCGACTCCTATTTAGCGAAACGGTTGGTATTCTTTACTTGATCCGAATTACATAACGATTTGTGAAGGGGTGCATTCTTATATACCGAAAATATAAACGCAATCTAAATTTACTTAATTATTTTTATTTGCAAAATACTTAAAATCTTTTACATTTGTTGTTATTGGTATCTCTAAATAAAACCTTTTTTAATAGTAATATATTGGCAACACCAAGCACCTCCATGTTTTTATTACAAGTAGCGGGATAAAAAGGAGACGCCGGGTTTACATTCGTTGTTTTCAGTATAATACATCATTAAATCATTAAGTTAAGTCAGCCGCACCTCGTGTTTAAAAAAAAACTAGTTGGATCAACAAATGAAACTTGGTCAGGATGTTAAGGGACCTCCCTTCCTCTAAAACATGTATAACTAAAAAATATAAACAAAATCATTGTTTATGAGTTATTTGTTGTTAAAATTTCTTAAGTCGTTCCACTTGATTTCCTTCATAAAAAGTGCATTTGTCATATACATTCATATATATAAATGCACATGATAACGCATGATGTATAGCTCCTTGTATCTGCATGCATACATTAGTTTTATTATGCGTCTACATTTATACATTTGTATATTTTCACTAGCAGACCCGGCGAACTTCGTTAAACCCAAAATAGTTTTTTTGTATTGAAACATTTTGGTCTAACATTTTCACCAACAGTTCACGTTCATGATTTTCAGTGACGCATTTATCTTCTACTATTACGGTTTGGTGGTTGTCAGAAGGCATATTTCCATTACCGTCTTAAATAACCTAGCAAAACTGTACATATGTATGTACAAAGAAACATAATAGTTTCAGTGCGCTTGAAAGGCGCCACGCCTCCTTTTCAAATAGCCCCAATTTTCTCTAAGAGTATGGAATTGATTTCGTATATCTCCATACCATTTTCGAGTAATCTACCATGGGAGGTGCCACGCCCCTTTTTCCAATAGCCCCAATTTTTCTTCATGACCACGCGACTGATTTTATATATCTTGTACATACCAAGTTCCAGTACTCTTCCATAAACACATCCAGAGATATGCAGTATGATTCGGTTTGTGTAGGAGGTGCCACGCCCCCTACAGCTAGCGGTATGAAAGATACTTTACATCCGATTCTCATACCTACCATATATGCACAAAAAAAAATTCATAAAGATCGGTCAAGCCGTTTAGAGTTCGACCACTAACACCGTGACACGATATTTCTATATCTCTATATATAAAATAATAGCCGTTTTCGTTGCTCGGAGTTAACTCAAAAACTACTGCATAGATTTCAGTAAAATTTTCAGAGGTTATACCTTGAATATATGGTCCTATTATAGGCTACCAGAAAATTCGCTAGGAGGCGCTGGGGTCGAGTTATTTATAAAAGTCGTATTTATGAACCGATTTCGTTCAAATTCAAAGTATAAGCTACCTGCATGATGAAAAAGCATTTGCGAAAAATGGACCCGATAAAAGCCCTATTTATGAACCGATATGTACATACATACATAAAATGATAGCCGTTTTCGTTGTTCGGCCTAAACTCAACAACCAGTCAAATTATAGCCTACTAGACAACACGCAGGTGGCGCTGGAGTAGAGTTATTGATAAAAGTCGTATTTATTAACCGATTTCGTTCAAATTCGCAAAATGAGCTACCCGCATGATGAAAAATTCGTTTCCTAAAAATGAACCCGCTATAATCTGATTGAAATTCATAATGCGTATTCATTTAATGACGAGCAGTGGTTTTGCAGAAAAGGAACCTAATGGATTGCGCTGCAGCCGAAATATATAAAAAACCACAAGGCGTTTGGTCTGCTATGGCCCTATATTCATCTTAGACGAATTAACTTTTCATTTCATTTCGTTCAAATTCAAAACATGTGCTACCTATATGATGAGAAATAAGTACGCGAAAAATAAAACCGCTAGGTTGCGCTGGTGTCGAGTTATTTATAAAAATCGTATTTATGAACCGATTTCTTTTAAATTCAAAATGTAAGCTACCAGCATGATGGAAAATACGTTTACCAAAAATAGACCCTCTAGGCGGCGCGGGAGTCGAGTCATTAATAAAAGTCTTATTTATAAACCGATTTCGTTCAAATTCAAAGTATAAGCTACCTGCATGATGAAAAAGCATTTGCGAAAAATGGACCCGATAAAAGCCCTATTTATAAACCGATTTCGTTCAAATTCAAAGTATAAGCTACCTGCATGATGAAAAAGCATTTGCGAAAAATGGACCCGATAAAAGCCCTATTTATAAACCGATATGTACATACATACATAAAATGATAGCCGTTTTCGTAGTTCGGCCTAAACTCAACAACCAGTCAAATTATAGCCTACTAGACAACACACAGGTGGCGCTGGAGTAGAGTTATTTATAAAAGTCGTATTTATTAACCGATTTCGTTCAAATTCGCAAAATGAGCTACCCGCATGATGAAAAATTCGTTTCCTAAAAATGGACCCGCTATAATCTGATTGAAATTCATAATGCGTATTCATTTAATGACGAGCAGTGGTTTTGCAGAAAAGGGACCTAATGGATTGCGCTGCAGCCGAAATATATAAAAAACCACAAGGCGTTTGGTCTGCTTTGGCCCTATATTCATCTTAGACGAATAAACTTTTCATTTCAGCATTGTGTAAGCGCACCTTTGCCTGACGCCCTCATGCACCCTAAATGCGATCTTGCACCTACCTCCGATTGACGAAATTGCTCGGGGCGGCCGTTAGTACAGCAATAAGACTCAAAGAAACCAATAATTCATAAATATTAAGGTAAATTGTTAAAGTGGCAAATTGACAAGGAAAGATTCGACCACATCCGTAAAAAAGGAACACGGTAAGTATATCAATGGCTTAATTTGAACGATATTTAAGAGATCATACGACAAATTTAGTCTACGGGAAAACTTTTCATCCTGTGGGGGAGGGGGGTGGGCGAGAATTCTTGCCCCTCCAATAACTGAAAACGCTCATCTGTACTCCTTAGTTTCCTTATAAGGACTTTTATTGGCTTACATGGTTTACGGACCAATGTTGAAGCTGCAAGATCATAGAAGAATATTACGCACGCTTGGCAGAGATCTCACAGGTGGAAATAAGACGATAGATAAAACTCATGACATCGAAAGGGGTTAGTATTCCATATGGTATCACATCGTTTGGCCTATGTGTGAGGAGGATTCTGCTCTTTATTCGTTTCAATTTTAACTAAAAATGTTTACTTTACAGACCGCTTTTACTTTTAAACGCTATTTTTATATTGGCCAACGCAAAAGATCTTATTAGGCGCCGCGAAGCAAGCGGGCATTGGCTAGTATTAGATAAGCACGTTGCGAGAAGCATAGAAAAATTTCGATGAAAAAAAAATGTTTTCTCGGGTTCACAACATCCTATCTTTTAAGTTGGAACCAACAATACACACCCACAAAATTTCATTTAAATCGGTTAAGCGGTTTCGGAGATTAGTGCTCTAATTGGGCGCGTCCTTTCCTCCGGTTGAAATCTTTCGCGGACAAGTGCTCGCAACAAACACACGATACTTTTGGTAACGCATTTTCAGTTACCATGCACGCGGATATCCACTTTTCCCGCATGTATGGTACCGCCGGGAGTCGAAAAATCTTTAAGTTAGTTTTTTCGCAATGTCTTCTGTTATTTTTGGAGCTCCTAAATATGCAGCTCATCTCACTAAAAAACAATACAATAATTAACAAGAGTAGATGGATATTTTATGTGAATACAATGTATTATTTCACTTACCTTCCTTTTTATATCCACTATCGCTAAAAGCTTTAATTTCTTTTAAATAAATATATATGTATATGTATTTTTTTTAAGTAATCAATCACTTTTTTACTTTTGTCAAAGAATATTGTAACTCGATTTAAAAAAAAAAATGCCAAAGGCACAGTTTACGTCAAATGGGAGTAATGGCGGCTAAGAAAAAGAAGTGCAACTACCTTTAAATATTTGGATCATGGTTTTCACTCACGGTGTAGCGAAACAAAGGTGGCGCCGTCAGAGGTACCGCTACTTTGGTTTTGCCGATTTTGACAGTTGTGGTAACTCGTAAATAAACTTTTGTTTACAAATCAGCAGCATAGAGAAATTTAAATTATTAGTGAAGAATCGGTTAAAACAACATAGTCAAGCAAATCTTGATGCCATCAGTCCATCTTCATCAGTCTACTTGTGCGACATGGATCCGATTCGCGCTGTTGTCCTTCCATGAAGTGTGCCATGGTGCCCCATCTCAATATGCGTAGATGCAAGTGTAGCGCTGCGACGAATCGCTGCATTTTGCGTATATAGGGCGCGGCAAAGCCGTTCCCGAAATGTTTTTTTATTATTATTTTGACAGCATTTTATCACAATCATATCACTTCTGCTCCAAGAAGCCTACTTTAGCAAGTTAACTAATCAATCCCACTCAGATGCTGGCGCAGTTTGCTGTCCCAGCCGTAATAGCAAAGCAATGGAGTACACTAAGACGTTTGCTGCAGCAGCCTTAATTGCAAATCATGGAGTGAACTAAAACGTTCACTATTCTTCAATAGATTAGATGAAAAATGCAATATTTTCGCATTGCTCAAAAAGAAAATACGTTTTTCGCTGTAAAGTGAACTGTTTTGACAGTTTCAACTCGTTCTTCTATTGTCTCTATTCTTTGTTTAATTATGGTACACAAATGTCAACGGCCAGGACGTGATCTATTATTTTTTATTGTCCAAATAATAGACATAAGAACGATTATAAGAAATGTAAACATAACAAAACTGTCAAAGCTAAACTTCAAAATGGGGGGGATTGCCAGATGAATGTACATAACCAATAGTTATTCAAGACACGAACCACCATATCGGTATAGACACGAATTGACATGGCCACTATGAAAACGCCCGCACTGAGATACGATAAAAGAATCGGTGGTCACATACCACGAGACTAGAAAAATACATATCTTTTTGGAATTGGACACGGAGCGAACCACACTCATCAGCCCTCACAGGAACGAAATTACAACCATGTAATTAAAGTGGATTAAAAGCTTGTATTAAAAGCTGGCGGCATTCGGGGAGTCGATACTCACCCCTCAGTGGAAATTAATAGAGGCAAAAGGTGCCGTCACATTCCTTCCGGCAAATCCCCAGCCATGTTGTTGCGTAGAATAAAGAAGTTGTGAGCATCAAATCGGGACTATTCATTTGACAGCAATTGAGTCACCATAAGCCGGTAATACAAAATCATTACACGTAAGTCAGCCACTTTCTTGCCACCATCCATTGGAAACGAGCTATCCATCAACCGTAAATAAAGATTCCTGTTTGGACCGACAAACCAAGGTCAAGCAAATCATTGGCGCCCAACTAAACGGGTGAAAAAGAATAAGTTTTCGTTGAACATAACCACACTTAAGCCCGGCATAAAATAACCGCGTGCTCAGCTGAGGGAAAATAGCAATTTCATCATCGAATCAATTTAATACATCATAAAATTAGATTTAAGGAAAAATTAAAATCTTTTAGTCGTTTTTCTCATTTTGTTGGTCACAAAATTGTACGTCGGTGAACCATACATATTCGAGTTTAATAGATTTTTGATAAATTTTTCTTTTAGAAATTCCGCTATTATAAATCATCATTGAGATTGAATCAAATAATTATCTCTTGAATTCATAATCACTGTAAATCAATATCGTCCTCAGTCTTCACACGGCATGATTTAATTGATTTTTATTGGAGCTCGTTTTTAATCAAAATTTTTGTGGATATTTTGATTATTTAATTCCGCGGGGGTGAATGGTGATCGATCTGCGATGCGAACACCATTGATCAGCAGTCATAACCATTCTCGTTCAGTTCAGTTCGCCAATTCTNATTATTTAATTCCGCGGGGGTGAATGGTGATCGATCTGCGATGCGAACACCATTGCTCAGCAGTCATAACCATTCTCGTTCAGTTCAGATGGCCAATTCTGAGAAGCAAGTTAATTGAATTTTTTAATCAAGTAACACCACACATCAACGGTCAATATTTTTGATCCGATCATTTTTCTTTTCGTCTTTCGGTATAAGTTCAAACAACGTAACCGATAACACGGTCAATATTAATTGAACCAAACTATTGATTTTTCTTTATTTTTGTAATTGGGTATTAATTCCCAATAAAATTTCAAACTCGTATCAAAGTAATCTCGTTTAACATTCTCAAACTGGTTGAATATTCTCAGCCTGATTTGGTCTTCCGGTAAATGCGGGGGTGGATAGTTTTGATCTTTGTTGCGTACCTTGTTGGCGACAGAAGGGACCGAAGGAGATACAGGTAATACTCCCAAGTATTCAAGCCCTTCACTGCAACACGGGAGCAAACAAGTTGGTCCATAAAAAGATTCGAGCTAGTGCGTTAAACGCCATTCTCAGCCCACGTTCGGTATAATATTAAACAAAATTTTGGACCGAAAATCACATGACATATACAACCAATTGCGCTTGACTTTTTTGTTAAACTAATTAGATTTAAAGCAATATTCAAATAGTGATCGATTTATGCGGCATTATTTTTGAAAGTGGATATTCAAAACGACATACTCATAGAATAAAATAATAATAATAATAAATAATAAACTGAAGTAAATACTGTACTGATTTTAAATCGAGTACCATCATCTTATAACATAGACTTTAATAGTACGGACTTTACGTCTACGTTGGCAGAATTTTTTTAATAATCGGAATTTACAACTTGGTATTTGAGTCTTTGAGCATGGAAATGTTTCCCATTCTCGATGCAACTTATTTGACAGACGAACAGCGACAGATCGAAGGGGAGATATATAACCTATATCCAGCGCCGGTTCAATGGACCGACACCGAAATAGCCGCCCTCAATGGTAAAATATCTGCTTACGTTGGCCAACCATGGTTGATAAAATCCCATGCCATACACCAAATGAATGAGTTGGAAATATGTGAGAGAGCATATCGGGAACTGAAGACGAATGAGGTGTTAACACCTCAGGGTCTTCTTCATCAAATGATACATTATTGTTATCGAACCGCTCGGTTGAAGTTAAAACGGGAGTCGGCTTCACGCCATGCAGATCTGATCGGAAAATTTCAGTAGAAGATTCGTGAGCTTCGGATGTCTTCAACGAATACGGGAATCCCAACGTGCGATCCCGAATTAAGTTTTAGCACGACCTTCCATGGTTTTGAGAATGAACGGGGAACGATGAGTTCAACTCAAAATACTGTTCCATCACAATATTTACCCTTAACCATACCAGATTCGATTCCAAACCAGAATATACCGACTTCGGTTCAGGCAACTGAACCACGGTATACCCTGACCACCAGTACGGTTAATTCATATGCTCAACCAGCCGTTCTCAATTCAGTGTCAGGCGGAACGGAACCAACACCCTCATTACACCAATTGTCTGTAATGGTGGTGAGCTGCTGAGAGCCCAAACACAGATGCAACAGCAAATGATCCGTGATCGGATTCAGTTGCAGACACAAATTCCTGACGTTCGTGATATGAACCAAACCAGGCCAACGACCTGGAATCACAACTGGATACCACCCTCGGTGGATCCTCCGCATGGTTCTTTGTGTGGTCCTGAAACCTTACAAACTCAAATGATCAATACCTACCGTGGGGTTAGAACGTCTCATATCCTAGAACCAATTAATCAACCATCTCAATTATATCCGAATTATTCGCTTTCCGGTCCACCATAATCACGATCAAATCAAGCCACTATATTCGACGAATCTGCCCTAGCGAATGCAATGGATAGGAAATTCAGAGCCTTACCATCATGGATGGGACGTGCTCAATTCGATGGCGTTCATGTGAA
>NW_016158922.1:102778-104081 GCF_001687245.7 Rhagoletis zephyria | reverse complement strand
GTATTTAATGTTCGGCCCCGCCCGAACTTAGACTTTCTTACTTGTTACTTTTATGCTTACCATTTTCTTCAGCTACATATTCCCCTCCACCTATGCTCTTATATACATAAGTAAAGTGTTTAAATTTACCTTGGTCTCCATTTTTGCCTTTATCTTTACGCATCTTTGTTTTTGTTTTTGTTTTTGTTTTTATTTTTACCTTTGCCTTTATCCTTGTCTTTACCTATGCATTCACGTACTCACCTTTACTTTCATTCTTGTATTGGTCTTTTTCTAATTGTTATTTTTTAACCTTTTATTAACAAATTTTTGTTAAGTTAATACCATATGCATACACACAAGAAGCACTTGTTTCAGCCCAACCATTTCCGTTGCATCACTTCCGTTGCACCATTTCCGTGTGCAATTTCCGGTGAATTTGCCAATTTACTCCCAACCAACCAACCGCCGCTAAAGAAGTTTCACTTCAAAAAGGAATGTGCATAAATTTTTTTTTGAGCGACTGTTGTGTGGCGCAAAAAGACAAATGGTATGGCTCTGCCTACTTTAATTTCTTGTGTCGTTAATGTTTATTTTTTTTTTGGTTTCTAATATTGAACTTTCTACATCACTATTCATATTTCGCTGCTGGCAATAAAAAAAAAAAGTATGAAGCTTTTAATTGTACCTGAAAGTTCGCTTAGAGTGGCAGCACTGCTCGTTGATGTCAAGTAATGCCACCAGTTGCTTTTTCTGCCTGCTGGTTTACCCACTGTTGCAAAATCTCAACACCAGCCAACACCTTTCTACTTAGCTGATATTCAGCTATTACAATTACCTAAATACCCGTTTGTTGCAATGCGACTCTAATTTTCCAATCAACTCAATAGAGTTGTGTAAAATCGGTAGCGCCTGCTGCGGTTTATATGTATGTATGTCGTTGTCGCGCCCACCTGATTTCTGTGTCACTTCAATAACTTTACACCAACAATGACAAGCTACCATATTTGTATGAATACAGCATTCCTTGCGTGTAAGCAGTATGTACTCATTTCTTACGGGCCGCGCAACCTGCGTGGCCTTTGTTTACTTTTGCTTACCCAATCGAACTTCAATTGCTTTTTTAGTCAGACGGCATCTTGTGCCCATTTTATTTATTTTTTATTCCTTTTTTTTCTTTGCAAATGTCCATTGTCATTGCTACTGCACCTCCACATTTCACTTCGCTTCACTTTGGAAATTGCCCGTGACTTGCTGTCCACTCAAGTGCTGCCATACTTTCGCTTGCACTCTTGTCGCTAGTGTTGCCACAGTTTTTTTTTTT
>NW_016158922.1:75585-97381 GCF_001687245.7 Rhagoletis zephyria | reverse complement strand
GGTGCAAAGTAAGTTGCCTCTACGTGGTGCGCCTTGGAAACGATTGAAACCGGCTAAAAACTTACATAAACTTATATTTTCACATAATATATATACACACATTTACTCACACATACATTGTTGAATATTTAATTCACAAGGATGTTTTTCTCTTTCGCAAAAGTCGGTCCTATCATAACTATGTAAAATGTGGATATCTTTAAAACAGGAGCAGCTAGGATTTCAATTCAAAGGGATTCTTAACCTAAAAATATCAACAAATACAACCCTGCTTTCAGTTTTCGTCGACATTTTTATGCAACCTATCTTTGCTTCCTGCCCACCGTGTACGGAACAAAACAAATAGAGTTGTATTTTGGAACGAATTTTCGTAATCCCTTGTCAAATTTGTTTTGGAGACAAACCAGTTTCGGCGATGTGCCAATTTCGGTGTCATTTTTCGATCTCTCGTTCGGAAACCACAACAACCAATAAGAAAAAAAATAGAGTTCATGTTTATTTAAAATTAACTTGTTCGGCGTTTTCATAAGCGGCCGACTGTGTCTATTTTATGCTACACTATTTCTAAATATATTTGTATTCGTTGAGACTTTAGTATTCCTAAAAATTTCTGCGGCGTAATTTTTATGATTTTGCAATTTTTTCTTCATCGCTCTCTATAGTCGTTTCTTTTTTACTTTCGTCTGTATGCCGCCTTTATTTCTGTTATGTTTTTTAATTTATTCTTGCGCCACAAATCGTAGTAATTCTAAAGTCTTTATGCCTACATTTGTATCGTACCTATGTACATTAGTCTGCATCACCAAAAAAAGTTGCGGTTTTTCCGCCGGGATTACAAAATTTATTATATTTTAAGACGTGCACCAAAATATTTGGGAAAAATATTAAGATTTAAGTTAGCTGGACCGATTTGAAAATACCTCCAAAACTGGAGTTTTTTATCAATAAAAATAGTTTCGTAAAGAACTTTTTGAAAAAAGTCTCCTCAGAGGACAAAACAGATTAAGCTTAAAAAATCTGCATACAAATATTTAAAAATCTTTTCAACGGAATCGTAATAATGAGATTTTTGATGCCGTTTTTTTACTTTTTTCAAAGATTGATTTTGGAAAAACTTGAATAACTGGGCCAAAACTATTCTGATTTAGACTTATGGGATCTCAGTAGAATGGTATTTTCACACTGTTTTTATTTCTGTCAAAACAAAAATCATTCGTGTCCCAATTTTTTTTTTTCAAATACCAACACATCTTAATTCAACTTTGAATGACTTTCGTTCATCCTACCTTTCTCTTTCATCCTTTGACTGAGTTTATTAGCAAAGAAATAAAAAGGGTGAGAAAATACCTTTCCACCGACACCTCTTAAGTCTAAATCAGAAGAGTTTAGCCTCAGTTATTCAAGTTTTTCTTATACCAATCTTTGAAAAAAGTTAAAAAACAGTATGAAAAATCTCATCATTACGATTCCGTTCAAATTTTTTTTTAACTTTTCTTGAATACTTTTATGCAATTTTTTTGAGCTTAAACCGTTTTGTCATTTGAGGGGATTTTTTCAAAAAAAAAAAAAAATTTTAAGAAACTATTTTTATTCATAAAAAACTGAATTTTTGGAGGTATTTTGAAATTGATCCAGCTCACTTAAATCTTAATATTTTTTCGAAATATTTTGTTGGACGTCTTAAAATATAATAGATTTTATAATTCCAATGGAAAAATAGTACCGATTTTTTTTTTATATGGGGAGTGATGCAGTCTAATGTACATACCCAGCAAACATTGAGGTTAATTATCGATTGGATAATGATGGGAGAACTAGCCACATTCTCCAATCTCAAACGTTTGAGATCTACTCGAAAAAATATCGAGAATCATTGCGATCTCAACAAAAATGGGACATAGTTCTTGACTCGAGAAAATATTAATTTTCTAATCGAATTCTGATGTTGATCTCTAATGGGATTCGAATTTGAATTTCAAACTGCTATTTTGCTTTATTAAATAAAACGCTTTGTTTGTAAAATTTTTATTAAATGTATTTGCAATAAAATAATAATGAATTATTTGAACATAAAAAAAAAATATGATTCATATAGAATATTGCTTATTT
Organism: Rhagoletis zephyria; assembly: GCF_001687245.7. Taxonomy (NCBI): domain Eukaryota; kingdom Metazoa; phylum Arthropoda; class Insecta; order Diptera; family Tephritidae; genus Rhagoletis; species Rhagoletis zephyria. The sequence goes on along the minus strand of NW_016158922.1, from coordinate 95,272 downwards.
ACATTTATTTGAATTTGCGTTTTTTCTCTAATCGTTCTCGAATCGAATTCTAATATAGTTCTCTAACTTCCGTCATCGACTCGAGAACGATTAGAGAAATACCCTAGTTATCTAATGTAGAAATCCAAATTTCTCTAACGTTAGAGACTGTGTTTGCTGGGTATATACGTATGGTGACCATATTTATGGTAGCCGAATACGGGACAAAAAATAATTTTGCCACGTTTTTCCACAAAAGCTAGAGGATTTTTAAACCTCGTTCAATGGCACTGAAACAGCATCTTTATTTGGCTTTCGATCTTTTTTGAAAGCAGCACATAAATATTCAGTTGTAGCATCACACGTTTGTAGAATATTTTTCCATAACTTTTTGCTCGGAACTTTTATCCCGCAAAATTTATTACAACCAACCTAGGCAGGGAAACATGTTGGAAATGTCCGACAACTTTTGAAGCACGAGCAGGGTTGGTACCTCACGAAACCGATTGCGTAGCAAAATACCAGAAAATCGTAGTAAAAAGTAAAAAAAAAAAACGTAACAAACGACAAAAATTGGTTATTATTTTAAATTCATATTCTTTTAACCATTGTATTATATTTGCTTCTTGTACAGTAGCGTTTTCCAAATACCCAGCTTGAAAAACTAATAACTTTTTACCACTTACCCCAGCACGTTCGTCAAAAATAAGTGAAAATTTACTATATTTGAGAATATCGATAGTTTGATTTCTACGAAATTGTACAATAAGACGACTATTGAATCTTTCTCTCTGTTAGGCGATGGGGCAGATATTTTTAGTCAGACGCTTCTTGCACAATTTGTAGTAAGAGTATACATTTAGATCTTGAAGCTTTGGCCTGTTTACCACATGTGTGAGGTTATAGTGATTTACAAATAGTTGCTACCCAAAATTTGAATGAAATGCAAAAAGCGTAGTAAGAATAGGATAAAGCGTAGTGGGGTAGCAAATTAAAAAATTTTTGAAAAATCGTAGCGCGTTCTTGAAAAGTTTTCCGAGATAGGGCGTTTTTAAACTGGCTGCCGAGATACGTCGATCTTCCGCTCAGATATACGCAAACATAATTTGAAATTTTAGAGTAAAATGTAAACAAAAATGACAATTTAAAGACGAAAAAGTAAAATCAGCTGCTCTACTACTGCTACTTGTTCAATATGCTTTGCTCCATACAGAAAACCTTTAAAAAACTAAATGCTTGTGAAATTTTTTTTAGAAATTTGAACAATAATCATTAACTAATTTCGATTCATACTCACAAATACCCATTTTTTCTACGCAAAATTATAACTTCAGAAACCACATATGTGCTCCTCAATTCGAATCACCAGCGTCCAGATGTAAAAATAAAAACTGTTTTTATTTTATTGAGCTGTTGAAACGCCAAAATACCGAATACGGGACAAATACGGGGCATTAAAAGAAATACAGAACATTTGGCGTCCCGTATGAAATAAAAAAATTACCAGGACAATTGACGAATAAAAGAACTGACCCGTATAATAGAGGACGGATGGTCACCGTATATATACGTACGTTAGTATGGCTTTGACCGACAACGGAGTAGTTTTGGCTTCGGCGTGCGGCGCGTCGCATTACCCCTAATTTACTACTTCCCAGTGGCTTTTAACTCGTCGCAATCGTGTACAACACGCTCAACAGTTTCAGCGTTTAAGTATGTACATATCGGACGTCTAACTTAACCAAAGCAGTGATTCTTTATGCGGCTTTTACACGTGTATTTTGAGCTTCTCTTTTGCCAGTATTGCTTTCGTTTGTTGGTTTTTCGTGCGGGTTGCTTGTTAAATTTTTGGATTGGCTACACCTAATTATAATGGCTAGGAACGGCGCGCCGCATTCAAACCTACTACAGAATATATCTAATAATTTGACTTATTGTGTTTGCTTGTCGTTTTTTTTTTTACAAATGAGAGTTTGCCTCTTTTTTGTGCTTTTAAGACTCCATGCTGGTACTTTAAGTAGCTCTTGGCGCTTCTTATTTATTAAACCGACTCGTATTTTACTGCTACTTATGTACATACATACATATATACATCTGTGTAGGCATAAATTACATAAATATACAATCTCGTGTTTGCCCCTCATGCTTCACGTGCAAGAAGACAGGTTACTTTTTCAGGGAACTAAGGTTTTGTTTTGAGCCTTTTGACCATTTCTTTAAACACAATTTTTCCGCCAAATGTAAGCAATACTATTTATCAAATACCTGCAATTGCTTGATTGATTCTTTGTAATGAAGTTGCATTAATTTTGTAACATACACAATTTTCCTGAATTTCTTGTTTTGAAAACTCTTAAGTTATTTTGAAATACATTTAGTTAAATTCAATAATTTACACATAGGTAGAAGTTATAGCTTCTATTTCGGAGATCACCACATCTCCTCATCAAGCTTCTTCACCGCGGTCACTGGGATATGAACCAAAGACTTCGTATTACAACACCAGTGGTCTTTCTGTGCGCTCTTCCTTTCGCAAACTCCAAGAGCCGAATCATCGGATATTGCCATTGTCCATGCTTCTGCGCCATACACCAGGTCGGGCATTGTGAGTGACTTATAGAGTGTGAATTTTGTACGACGGGGGAGGACTTCTCGATTTCCTACTTAGTCCAAAGTTGCAGTTGTTGTGAGAAACCTTTCTAGATTCAGGCCACAATGATTTGTTGATTGATCGATTGGTATATCGGGTGGGTTCATCGGAATGAGAGCTTCTTCATCTTAAACTTTCCCTTGAGTATCGTCGCATGAACCCTCAGTGAGTTAAAGTGAGGTGAGTTAAGTTGAGATATTGTGAGTTGAGGTATTGTGGTGAGATAAGTAAAGGTGAGTTAAGGTGATTTGGGAAGAGTTGAGGTGATTGGAGATATGCAAGTTGAGCTGAGGGAAGTTGAGATAAGTTGATTTGGAAGGAGGTGCGTTGAGGTCTTTCTATGTCTCTCCCTTACTTTATCTTTTTCTTCAACCTCATCTTTATCCACATCTTTATTTTTATTTTTATCTTTATTCTTTTCTTAATCTTCATATCCACTTTTACCTTCATTCTTGTATTAATCTTAAAAAGTGGTTCCATACAAAATTTAAAAGAAAAACAATTTTCTTCAATTTTTTTTTTGTCATAATAGGAACGGACGCAAATTCAAAAAATTAAAGATCCTAAAAATCTGTCCTGCTGTTATCTTATTTATTTTTTGTTATTTTTATATACAATGAAGATATTAGGTGGTATTTTAGTTAATGCAAATATATTATTCGCTTTCAGAAACGGCACATGCACTTGCAAAAATTTGTCTTGCTGGAAAGAAAAAAGGACAAAGGTATCGGTTGAGTAAAAAAATCGATTATGCAGCGATTAAATGTACTGGATTATTTAGATAACTCTTTAAGTAGGTGCTTAGGGTAGCGATTTTGTGTCATCTAGAGTAGTGATTATTGATTGAAATAGGAAAATAATGAGCAAGTTTGGATTATTGCAAACTTTTTCATAAAGGTATGTATTCATGACAACAGCTCCTAACTTGTTATACACTTTCAACTATCACTTTTTATTTTTTTTTAAACAAGTATTTCTTTCTACAACTTTCATTTCGGTGACAAAATTTTTGTATGCCACGCCAGAAAAATTGCATAGACAATGAATGGTTTTTTTTTTGCATACGCTAAGAAATAAATGGTGTCTATTGTTCTGTGTTGCTTTATTCACCTTTCGCTGAATATTTTTTTCGGTTTCCCTTTTACTTATATTAAGCTTATTCATTAAAAACTTTTATAAATACTTAAAGTTTTATTTTCATTATCGACTTCATTTCGCATGCAAAGCGCATACTTTGAAATTGTGTGACAGGAGCGAATGCAAAATAAAAAAATATATATTTAGTAATTAGTATGCCGTATGCTTAGTTAAAATCGCTGAAAAGTGTGGCGTACTAATTATTTTTAGGCCTCGACCGGAAATTGTGTTCTGAAAAACAAGCTCGTAGTCAAATACATATCTTTGGAAGAAATACAAAACAAAGATTTTATTTCAACATTTTTTAGTTATTAGAAAAAATTTTATCAAAAATTTCAATTTTTAGTAAAGGCGCTGCTTTTTCTTTTTCACAGGGCGAGAATGTTAGTACTAATTATTTGGTATTCTGGTCACATTTTTCGTACAAAAGTTACTATTCTTGGCAATAATGGCCTTTAATATGATTTTAGTAACAAGAAAACTTGAATGCGCTGTACTATATACATACGTAGGTATACATACAGGAAATTTTATGTGTTAAGAGAAATTTTAGTACATTGTAATTAAATTCCAAGTCTTATCTATGTATACTACCCGCTTTAAAAACTTTTCAATTATAAAAAGAAAAAAAACAAATTCAGAACGAATGCGCAGGCACGGGCACCACCATCGCGCGCTTTGCTTCGCTGAATTCCCACTTGTGTATGCTTGAGTGCGTGCACGCATGCGCGTTGGAGCTATACATCCCCAGCGGATAGCGTAACTAAAAAGTTTTGTTTTGAAGATAAAAACGTAAATGCTTAGATAGGTGTGGTGGAATTGAGAGGTTAGAGCAACTACTACAAAATTGTCTAAAAAACGAATTGAAAGCAACATCGGATATTTTGTAGGCGATTAAATTGGAAGAGCTTGTTTATACACATATGTATGTACATACATCTGTATATGCATATAGTGTGATTAACGCTGTGAGGTGGCAAGTGTCAAACACAAATCACACGAAAATCTACTGCTTCTAGTACCTGCTTAAGTATCTTATTGCTCTAACTAATTTTGTATGCTAATTAACGATGTTACTTGTATCTTCAGCAGGAAAGTGCTTGTAATTTAAAACGAGTTAATTGACTAAGCTGCTATTATTTTGGTTGAAATATAATTTTGGAGGTAGTCACGCACTTTTAAAAACGTCAAATATATAAAAAAAAATTAACAAAATTTGACATTTTAGATTAAAATATAAACAACAAGTAAAGAATTAAATATAAGTTCATGCGGAAACGAACTTTACATACCCAGCACGTATTAAAAATCGCTTTACACATGATTAGAGAGTGTGTTTTTCCTCGATTTTAAGTATTTTTGATAATATACTTAATGCGCAATTGTCAATTCTGGCAGCTTTCTTGAAAGCTCTTTACTATCTTTCGAAAGACTAATTGAAAGATCTGCTAACGACGAGGTCTTAGCGTTATGCTGTTCGCAATAAGCTTGTTTTTATTAAGTTAAATTAAGGAAATATAAACATATATACTTCTATTTTGAAAACAATCCAAAGTAATAAATAAAGGAAAAAAATTTAAATAAATAAAAAAAAAACGTTTTTAAAAACTAAATGAAACTCAGATATTTTTTCTTCTTCTTAAAACAATAAAATCTAATAATTTAGTTAGAAACGGAAAAAAATAAAACCCAAAAAGAAGAAAATAGCATTTAAAAATTAAATATTAAAAAAAAAAATATTTTAGTTTTAAAACAAAATCTAAAAATTAAAGCAGACAAACGAATAAAATCCAAACAAATACATATAAAGTGAGCACCTAAAAATTAAATGCATAAAAAAGTATATTTTTCTTATCAAAACAATAAAATCTAATAATTAAAAAGAAATGATGTTGACGAAAGAAAAGCAAATTATATTAAGAAAAAAATGAAATAAAATTAAAAAAAAGTATTTTTCTTTTTTAAACAATAAAGTGTAAAAATTAAATGACAATTAAACTAAACACGAAAAAAATTCAATCTTAAACAAAAAAATTAAATAAGTTCCTAAAAATTAAATGAAATTTAAAAAATATTCTTTCTAAAATAGTTACACCTAAACAATAAAAGAAAATTAAATTGGAGTATAAAATACATAAACTTACTTTCTAAAAGTTAAATGAAATTAAAAAATATTGTTTTTTTCTTTGTAAAACAATGAAATCTAAATATGAAAAGAAAATTGTATTAAAAAAGAAAAAAATTCCGCTGCCCGAGCCTCGAAGTCTTGAGGCTATTGCATCGACGCGTGCTAAATAATGTACAAGTGGTGAATGAGAGAGCTTTTCTTCTATGGGTGCGTTCACACAAAAAGCTGAGCGGCACCGAGCGAATTCGCTTAACTTAAGTAAGGCGGAACAAAGCGAAGCTCCTGGTGTTCACACTGAGGAGCAGGGAAGAGGAGCTTTTCTCATGGACTCAGCTGCAAAGATATCACAAAACTTACCGTCAATGGAACGCGGCAAAAATACTTGCTCAATTTTATTCAAAAGATTGGTTGTAAGACTGGTTTTTATTTGAATATTTTGATATCTTATTTACAGCAGCGCCATAAAGCTGAAAAATTAAATAGAAATTTTAAAATCAAAAACTGCTTTGCTTTCAGCTCCAAAGCGCTTTTGAAAAAGCTTGCTGTATAAATACTTTCATACAGTTACAGCAATTTGAAAGCTTTAACTAAGGCTTTTGTGCTAGAATAAAAAAACTCTCTCGAACTATCTTGCTATCTGTCTTTCATTTGTCTTACGAACTACGCACTACGAACTTATTTAGCCAGAATTGTTCGTGGGTGGCTTTTGTACGACGACGGAGGCTCTTGTTTCTCAGTGGCCTACTCGGGCCAAGGCAGCACTTGTCGGCTAGAGCGATTATCCGTTAGTTTACAAACCAGACAATGTTTTTCGCTGCTTATACTGGTTCTAAAAAAAGAAACCCCTAATATGCAGACCTTTTGCTGGATACCTGGAGATACATACTTTGCTTTATCCTCGTTCACCTTAATATCCATTTGGTTTGCCTTCATATACAACTTGGAAAAGGCAGAACAAACGGTGTGGTGTAGTTCCAGTTTTTTTAATATTCTCCAACATTAGAAAAAAAAAGAAACCCGACATCGGGTCGGCCTGCTTTTAATTTCTTCTTCTTCTTTGGTTCTGTAACCGCCTAAGCGATTTTGGCCGAGTTCAACACAGCACCCTAGTCGCTTTTCTTCTATGCCACCTGACGCCAATTGGAAATGCCAAGTGAAGCCAAGTCCTTCTCCACTTGGTTTTTCCATCGCAGTGGTGGTCTTCCTCTTCCTCTGCTACCACCTGCGGGTTCCGAGTTGATTTACAACACTTTAACTTTGGCTTTTCCCTTTACAAATAGGGACGAAACTTCTCGCACCTCCCACAGGGTCTGTCCATATGGACAGGGGCGTTATCTGGGTGGGGTTTTGGCGGTATGCGAAGAGGTGCCGTGAGTCATGTGGCAACTCTCCGCATGTGGGGCACTCGTTGGGCACATCTGCATTCACTCTGCTCAGGTACGAGTTTAACCGGCTGCAATATCCAGAGCGAAGTAGGGCTATTGTGGTCTTGTGGGCTTGTGTGCGAGTCTCCCGAGGCAGACAAAGTTCTTTCCCGCCCACGTTGGGTGGTTGTTTTCCCAAAACGGCATTCGCAGGTCTAGAGTTTATGTAATTCGAGCCCGATTCGCTGTAAATGACGTTTAGGGCCTGTCGGTATGCAATTGGGTCCAGAGGTTGTTTTATGAAACTCTGTACTTCGTACGTCAGTACGTAAAGATGCCTCCTGACGTGCCGTGGTGAGAGTTCTTCCGCAAGAAGAACAGTGACACCCTCTTAGGAATTGCTTGCAGAGCATTGTGTTATGCTCCTTAATAGTGAGCATGTGAGCCTCGTCGTGCAGGTGAGGTTGCGTCGACATCGTAAGACATCCTGTTGGTGTCCTAAGTTCCATGTCTCGGCAGGTCTGCAGCTTCATCCACTGCGTCCTACTAGTCCCCGAGGACCACACGGGCGCTGCATAGTTCAGAACCGGCCGGCCTATTGCCTTGTACGATGCCAACAACGTTTCTTTGTCTTTGCCCGGTGCTGCCCGTTAGCGACTTGAGGACCTTGTTGCGGCTGGGTGCTTTATTGACAATTGCGATTGTGTGCGCCGAAAAGGAGAGCAGACAGTCGAAGGTAGCTCCAAGGATTTTCGGGTTATTCACCGTCGGAATTGGTACATTTTATAAAAGGTTCACACTCCTAATGTATCTAAAATAGAAGTAAACCCTAAAACTAAATAAATTAAACTGAAACCAAATAAAAAAAATTCAATAAAACAAAGTAAAGTGAAATATAATAAAGTAAAATAAAATAACTTGATAATAAATTTTAAGAGAATTGAATAGATAAAAATAAAAATTAACTTCGTACGTGGTATTTAGTTATATGTATGTACATACGTATGTAGGTATATGTAAGTACCATCTATCTTAATCAGCTAAACACAGCTTAAACTACATTTGTTTGTACATATGTTGCTATCTACATAAATACTTGTCAGTTGGCATAAACGTCTGCAGTTAACAACGTAAAATTGCCAACATACTACCGGTCATTAAAAGCGCGATTTTTTTGCATACAAAAATAATGAATGTTCGTACTTATTGTATGCGTACAAGCCGGGCTAACCGCCTGTCTGCCGGTTGTTAATCTAATCTTGAACTCATTTAATTCTACACTAACACCGCCAACTAGCTATGTACGTTTTTCGACAGCGCCAGCTACAAAATATATGTATTTCTAAATATACACATTCGCATTCACTTACATATTTGTATATACATAAAACTTAAATTTTAGCAATTTTATATACCAAACGCGTCCGTTTACGATGCTATCTGCTGCGTGTAGACGTTTAAGCCACCACCTGCTACAGTAGTTTTTAGCTTTTTATTTCTATACTTAATTCTTTAGCTTTTTGTTTATTTCGCCAATTTCATGAACATGTGCCGCTGAGTTGCTGCTGTTTGACTTAAGGCTGCGGCTTGACTTGCTTTTAGCTGCCTGTTTTGCCTTGACTTGGCATCTTACTCGCTGCCTTTTGGCGGTTATTTGGCATTTGTTGCACTCGTAAAATGTAGAAATTTATTTGAATCCTTTTTCGTTGACGGCGGCTGCTGACTGCTGGCTATTTATTTGTGTGCATTTTAAACCAATTTTTTTGCGCTTATCGAATTTTGCGCTAAATTAGATTCCAATTGGCTACAAAGCGGTAGTGACGGCAGTGATGACAGCAACTGCCGCTACGGCTGCTGGCAGCTGTTTTTCGCTGTAGCCGGGCATATGCACAAAGAAAAAGCTCAAAAATGCAGCTTCTAAAATAGCGCCTTGAAGAGTTTGAAGTCGACGGCTGTCAAGTTGAAAGGTTGCGCGTCGCCTGCCTTGCTATTTCGCAATTTAACAAATGTAGTGTGCGTCAAAAAAAAAGTGCAATAAGTGTTTTTTTTCTGTTTATCAAAATGCGTTGCACCATCTGCCATTAGCTGACTCACTACACCTTCCCTAACAACATTTCTACCACTCCTTTTTTCGGCATAGGTAACTGCTCGCCTTTGCTGCGATCTGCATTGCCGATTTTAATCGCTAATTCGCAAAAATATCTATAACAAACAATTTGAAATTTAACTGCAGCGTTTTTTCGCCCATCAAATTGCCAACAAATGCTGGTCGAACGATCGGGCAGTCGGTGCTTAGTAATTGGTACTTTCATGGTTTAAATTTTTTTATTTTTTTTTTTTGCAAATTAACTTTTTGTTATCCAATTATATAAACTATACCTAAAATTAAAATTTCATTAGTTGCCGCACCGCCAAGTGTCGCCGATAATAGTAGAAAAAAGTTCTTTTTTGGGTATAGCGAAATTTTAGTGTTGTCAGCATGCAACTGTTACGGTTTTTTCTCTTACCACCAGCCAATTTAACGTAATGTGGCCGAATATTTCGGTACCATATTTTGTGGTTTTCACCTGGGCGTCTACGCGGCTAATTGTGGTTTTGGCTATTATTTATTTGGCTATCATTTAATTAAGCACATGTTTGTAGTAAGCGATGACGTAACATCTGCTGACCCCCGTGTTGTGCTGCCTGTATGAATTATGTTTCCAAGGTGTAAGCTAGAACTTGAGGAAACGATGATGAATCTCATAACAAGTAAAAAAGGCTTTATGCGATTAAAAGCTCTAATATTTTTTTTTTTATAAATAATAGAGATGCCAAATCAGAAAAAAAAATTTTTAATCGATTCGAATCGAAATAAAAATAATCAATGCAGGGTAAATCACCAAAAAATTAATAACGCCTTTTAGTGAAGACACTAGACTTGAAACCAAAGCATGTTAAACAGGTAGCAGGACGATAGCAGCCGAATTGATTTTTTTTCATGCATTTTGCAATCTAAATCGCCAAGATAAAATTGTTAAAAATCAACAGAATTTTTTAGTCGGTTGAAACTTGCACTTGTATGGGTTATAAAACTAAAGATTCAGTTTTAAAAGTTGAAATTTTTATGAAAATTCGTTAAATTAATCCTGAATTTTGTTTAAAGTTTGAAACCTTGATTTATATGGTTTTGGTTAAAGCTGTGAAAATATTTTTATGTAAAAGCAGCAAAAATAAATTAACTCGAAAAACATTAGAGAGTGCTAACGAAGTCCCTTGTTTGAGTTACTGTATATACATATGTATGTCTTGCCACAAAATTATAGTCTCTTACTATTACTTGATTCATGAAAAATTGATTTTTATTTATTTATCATCGCATAGCGAGCAATACCTCGTATCCATCAAATGCAATACCACATTTTGGTTACTCCGTCTCAATGGTCTACTCCAGACGTTCCCAAAATTTTTTTTCTCGTAGACCACTTTCAAAATTTTACTGGTTTCGGTGGACTCCGTAACTACATACTAAGTAATGAAAGCTAGATAAGCTAAAGAGCGTTCTGCTTTTATAAAGGCTAATACTTTGAGTGGCATGGAAGCGTGGGGTCAATATATAGAGGAGAGAATAGACTTAGTTACATTAAAGATAATAAATAAACAGTTGTAGTGAGGAGGAAGATTGACGTTTTATTCCTCAGTGAGGAAGTTTTGCGATCAGTCATAAAATACACTACTCAAAAAAATAAATAAATAAGGGAGATTTGAAAAAAGGAAGGATTAAAAGCTAAATAAAGAGGATATCCGATACATATGCCGGCCTAACTGAAAACAATTTTCAAGCCCGTGAACCAAAAAAAAAAACAAAAAAAAATTTTTTTTAATATTTTTTCGCGATACTTGTCAGGATTACGTGAAAACTGTAAGTTATGTTAAAAAGTGTAGGCAAAAAAATGTGGAAATTAGAACGTGAAAGCTTCAAAATGATTTTTTTTTTTAAGTCTCATTACGAACATTTTTCACCGAAAATACAGCCTGTCAAAACTAAACGAAAAATTTGGTTTTTTTGCTCACTTAATTTCTTTGAGTAGTGTGTTATCTGTCTACATTGGTAAGTAAGGCATGTTATTCTTTACCAGCAAAATCAGATAAATTTTCGTGGTCCCTTACTTATAACTCGTGAACCTCCATATTTTTTTCAAGCCTGTCGAGTCTCCTGTGGACTCCTGGGGGTCCACCTGGCCCACTTTGGGAATCTACGGTATACTCCACAAATTTAACGGCAAATAATTATTTGGTAGGCTCAGTTAGAAATCATTTCTAAAGTTTTGAAGAAAATCATTTATTTTGCTATTTTGTCAATTTTGAGACTAATATGTACCTTATACGTGGTATTGCATGTAGTGTATCATTTTATATAAAACACTAGATCCATTTGGTTTGTCGGGTCTCAGTCTATCAAATTAGCAATTTGTTAAAGCCACTTATTTGATTGATTATAAATAACTTGTAAAAGTTTTTTTTTATTCTTTCTACATTTTGAGTTATTCATTTTTTAGTTCATTCGCCCATTTTTTTATATTTCTTATACATATGACTTGACTTATCTTTCTTTCCACTATGCCACCAGCATCAACCGCCAACACTTTCATTAACAGTTAACCGGCAAAACTTGTATTTACCGTTAGCTGTAGATATGTATAAGCAGATATGCCTGTTTGCACAAATAATTTGAACTGCTTTGTTGCCGAGTGTGAATTTATAATTTTTTCGTTTTGTCAGCGGAGGTGTTTAAGCTGTAGAAAAAATCTTAGTGAAATGAATGAATTAAAAAAAAATCGCAAGCAAATGACACAAGAAAAGATAGTAAGAAAACAAGGCTTCTAAAGAAAGAAATGTGAAAAATAAAAAACAGTCAAAAAAATGTTCTTACAAAATTAAATTCGCAAACTTGAAAAAAGTTTGTAGCCAAAAAATAAATGAAAACTAAAATTTTTTTTAATAATTAACATGCAGGTGGCAATTTAATTGTCTACGGTTTTGTTGTCCGACTACTTGGCCGCTCGCTTGCTTCGTTTTTTTTTTTTTTCTTTTTACTTATTTATCTGAGCTTTCCATTTGGCGGTTGGTAAATCGTGTGTGGGCTTGACTTGTCTGATTACTTTCAGTCGAAAAAAAGTAACTAAGTATGCCAAAATAGAAGAATAGTAAAAGTATATAAAAAAACTGTAAAGTAGCACCTTTTCAAAGCCGATAAGCCAAAAAGCGAGTGTAGGATTTCCATTCATTTGACCTAAATTCGAAAGTAACCAATAAATTGTCAATTGCTTAAGTTATTAGGCAAACATACATACATAAATATGTATGCATACATATATTTATGAATTTACATACATACATTGTACATAGTTATCGCACATAAGCCATACATTGTGTAGAAGTAATTGTTGAAGTTTAAAAAAAAATTTCGAAAGCAAGCGAATACGATTTGTAGATTTTATCAGTTCGCGAAATAATAATTTTTGGTAACAAATTTAGTAATGAAGAAAAAACATGATTCATATTAAAGGAGAAATCGGACAAAAAAACTTTTTTTCAAAACTATTTTGAGTTTTTATTTATCTAAAAAAACTCTCGAAGTTCAAAAACGACTCATAACTGATAACATTTCTGGAAATCGTAAGAAAATATATAATTTTGAGTGCTACACTCTGACCTTATTGGACTTAAATTAACAATTTCTTGTAAATTTCTCGGTTTAACACTTTTGTATAATATTTTAACCCTCTAACTGCCATTTTTATTTAACTTCCGAACATATGGATTCAAAAAACCGATAGCGAGAGAAATTAAATTATGACTTTTTTAAAAAACAATTGCTCGCTAAATTCTACTACAGGTCTGTGAAGATAATTGATGGCTTAATCGGATGATTTTTTTTTTATATTCGTCTGAATGAATAATCCGATTATGCAATGAACGGATATTAACCGGATAAGCGGATAGCAAAATTAGCGGTTATTNTATATTCGAATATCTGAATGAATAATCCGATTAGGCAGATAACACAATGAACGGATATTAACCGGATAAGCGGATAGCAAAATTAGCGGTTATTAACCGGATATCCGTATAACAAAAGAGAATGCACTGGATTTTATACATTTACACGAATATCTGAACGAGTACCCGAATATACGGATAGTCCCAGCCCTACTTCCAACTTATAGACAAAAATTATGTTTGAAGTCAGTTTATACATAAAATTGCAGCACTTTAATAGAATTCAGAATCAAAATCAATTCAACCCACTGTAAAAAAAGATTGTATGAGTTGAAGAGAAATCCTTTTGGTTGTGACTAATGAATGGAAAATAACGTTTGACACCCTAAAGTAGCTGTTCCGCAGTGCTATCAAGAAGAAATGATATGTAAGTGTGGTATGTCTCCCCAACCACCCAGCTTTGGTGACCCAGTTAAAGGGTTAATTAATCAACCCAACAATTTTAAGTAAAATCCTTCTGCAAATTATAACATATGTATGTAAATATGTAACTTATAGCATCTCACATTGTACTAACGAAATATTTGTCTCTCTCTCTCGTTTCAGGTATGTTTCTAACGCCAAGTGATGCAAAGAGNGGTTAAAGGGTTAATTAATCAACCCAACAATTTTAAGAAAAATCTTTCTGTAAATTATAACATATGTATGTAAATATGTAACTTATAGCATCTCACATTGTACTAACGAAATATTTTTCTCTCTCTCTCGTTTCAGGTATGTTTCTAACGCCAAGTGATGCAAAGAGTCAAATTTAACTTGCTACCCAAGTAAGATCCCATAACTGCGTAGGTACCGAAAACTATATTTTAGTAGCAAAAAGGGCTATATAATTTTAGTAATCATAATTGAAAATTACGGCATCCTGTGACTTAAAAAATTACTTTCAAATGCCATCAAACGAACAGCAAAATAAAGTAAATAAAAAAGCATAGCTTTATGATCAATATTTTGTATTACTTTAGCATAAAAAAATCCCATAATTGCATAGGTCCCAAAAGTATATTTTAGTAACAAAAAAGTTACCAACATAATATTAGCAATCATAATTGAGAATGCCGATATGTCTTAAAAAAACAAATTTGCAGATCTCGGTTAGGAATTTGGGTAAAAAAAAAAATTAATTATAAATACAATAGTGGCCATGTACTAACGGTTGGATCATATGAAAAGCTTCCCAACCAAATTCCGCTAATTTGTTCCGAGTGATCAAACATGTGTGTCATGGTGGAACGGAACTCCTTTTCTGTTGGCCAATTCTGGTAGATCTTATTCGATTTCTTCGATCAAATGGTCGAGTTGTGCACAGTAGAAAACGGAATTGACCGTTTCGCTTAGTTGTAGCCACTCCTGGGTCCGGCGTTCGCTCACTACATTCTCACCGTAAACAAAATTGTTCCGCTTGCGTTGTTCGCCTTTTTTATAGCAAGAACGCATCACATAGCGTATCTCCTTAAACTTTTCACTCATTTTCAAATCAATACTTTTAACATTTTTCTAATAAACGCGTTTAAAAAGAGAAATTTATACAAAATTAAATGTGGAGTCAAAGCTTTCTTAGCCACTACCAATACGAAAATATTAAAGAATATTAGTAAGTGTCTTCTTAAACCAACTTAATATACTTGTACACTAGGGTGGTTCAAAATAAGTAAAGTCGGAAGTTTAATGCTCTCCTCCTAGGATTGATCTATATCGAAAAAAATGATACTTCTATTTTTTTTTTTTAAATCAAAAAATATTTCGAGGTCGCTCAAAGCGCTCAAAGTTTCCCACGTATTTTATGTCGCGAAAAAACAACTTTTCGTAGAAATGGTATAGAATTCTTTAAATTCAAGAATTTTCTGGCGAAAAATTCTGGTTCTCTTCAGAAGACTTCCAGTAACAATACCCATTTGTTTATTTAACTATTTTTTAATACTTTGGCGGAGATATAAAATATAGTTACTATGAAAAAATGGTTAAACAAATAATTAGTTATTATTATTGGGAATCTGCAGAAGAGAAGCAGAGTTTCCCGATCGAAAATCTTTTTTGTTGGTATATTTAGTACAATCCTAAGGGGTGAGACCATAAAATTCCGACTTTACATTTCACGTGCATTTTTGGACCACCCTATTGTACAGAAATAACATTCAGCCTTTAATAAAAGCCAAATATAGCATAAAGACTACACACCAAAATATTTGCAAGGACAATCTAAAAATAGCCTAAAGAACTTGAAAAAAAAAATCTAATCAAAAGCGAAAAACATTTAGAAATGAGTTGAACACAAAAGCCCAGCAACGCTTATGGAGGGGTTTGGTCGACTCAGGCAATATACATACATACATATGTATGTACTATATATTTATATGTATGTGAGTGTGTGTGAAATAGGGAGTGGCTGCGCAAGTTAATAAATGAGTGGAATGAAAAGGAGCAAGCAATACTCCTTGGTAGGATATGTGAAACGAAATGATTTATATTCAACTTAAATGGGTAGGCAACGAGATTTCAATGACTCACCAAATTAAAAAGATTTAGGAGTTAATAAAACAGTGAAGAAGTTATAATAATAATTAGTGTATATAAGAGGTTTGTTATTAGGTGATTCAGCATTGACAGGCAGAAACTTTTAGTCAAGTAACTTTTTGTGTGAAAATCTGTCATAGGTACAATATATCGACGGCTGAGTGGATTTGGCAGTCGATTTGAAAATGTCCTATCGCATAAAATGGCTCAAGAACGCCCTACTTCAGAATTTTATTGAAAAGCGCTCTATCTCAGAAAATGGTTCAAAAACGCTCTACATTTGGGTTGTTCACACTTGCCTGGTTATCAGGTTATCTGGCTATGTGGTAATATTTTTTATTCAGTTTACAACAGTAAAATACACTACATAATAATAATTTTTAACCATATAACCTGATAACCAGTCAAGTGCATTCTTCAGCCAAATTCTAAAATAGGGAGTTGTTGAAAATTTTGCTGCGATAGAGCGTTTTCGAACTGGCTGCCGAAATAGGTCGAGCTTCCACTCAGCCGTCGATATATAACAGGGACGTGAACCGGTTTGAAACCGTATTAACCGCAGTTTTTAACTAATCAACGGAACCATTAACCGAACCGAAATTTTGATTCGAACCGAAAAGCGAACCACTTTTTATAAAAGTCTAATTTTCCGTCGACCAATTTCTACTACATGCATATGTAGATAAATTTTCTCTACTTTATTTTATTTTTTCCTTCGCTAATTGTTTACCGTCTGACAACTTTTTTTTATTAAAGAGGTTTTTATATATGTATATTTTTATATTGTTACCGAATAAGAGTAACACAAATATACATAGTTTTTTTTTTTATTCCTGAGCCATAGCGAATCCCCGGGTCAAAGACAAAAAATATCGACGAAACAATCCGGAGTGGTTCCAACCGCTGAACCGAACAAATTTTATATCCAGTTTACATCCCTTTTATAGAATATAAAATATTTAGTGATGGCAGTGGAGGCGGAAGCTTTGAGAAGTGACCCAGTTACATAGGTTAGGCTAACTACAATCACACCTAGACCCTCTATTGGACTCCATACCACGCAGGCTCAAACCAGTTTATACTAATTGATCCAATGACTAATATATCTCAATCTCCGATATACAAAACACTGAATTTCCCAAAAATATTCAGCGTCTCCTCCATCAAAGTGCAGGGAGGTGCCATTAAATTTGAGTGATTTTTGCGTTAGATTTTATTTGGTCACTCTCTTGGAAGCCAACACAATATAGTGGTGTAAATAAAAATGCCACTAATGCTAATTAACTATTATTGCTTGGTGTATGAACTTAAAGAGGATTTCCAAAAATACAACAATAGCTCTTTTTTATTCTATCCTTTGTTCGCCAGCAATCGTTTCATCAATCTCAGTCTTACTCGGCACTTTACTCAGCTGTTTGCGCTCGCTTTGCTAGTTACTACATATGTACATGCAACCCTTGTCAAACGAAAAAATTCCGATTTATCAATCTCATTCTAATTCGCTTAAAGGACATGCGAAAAATTGCGTGTGAAACTAAAAGTGACCGCAGCTTGTAGTGGCCAGTGAGACAGGACACCATTTATTTAAATATATGTACATACATACATATTTGAATATTTCTTTGTTTGGGAATCAATAAGGGTAGCGAAAGAATTGACAACCTAAACAAAAGCAACAATCACATAAAATACAGAGTGTCCTTCCCGACAGCCTTTGATCGGCTTCCGGTTTGTGGACGCCAAATTGGCGGCACCAATATCGTCGTATCATAGCTGTACACATGAACTTCTAAATCACTCCCGCGGAAGTTGGTCGTTACCCAATTTGTTTGCAGCTTTTGTTAGTTCTGTACATATATACTCATAAGTTTTATTGCTATTTTCTTCAGATGTGTTAACTGTGTGCAATGCCACATGCCTTCTTGTAATATTGTGGCTTTTATTTCGACATCGCTGTCACTTTTAATCCCTTATAGCAGTTTTATTGTACATTTTACTAGTCGTCGGCTTTTCTTAGTTTTTAGTTGATCCTTTTTTGGCGTACACTTGGTGTTGGCCACGTTGTTGTTGACCACGTTGTTGTTCGTTCGTTGCTTTTGTTCTGTCACAAATTAATCATTTATTGTCATCTTAAAGCGTCGCACTTGACTTCGGTATACATAATTTTGTATGACCACGAAGCTGAACTTGCCTTTGTTATAATTTATATATATCTTTTGTCCAAAAGAGTGGCAAATATTTTGGGAGTCATTTAATATTTCTTTGCCATCGGAACCACTAGCTATGTAGTATGCTTGCTGGCTTAAGTTTTGAAACGCCAAAAAGTACTTACCAAAAATACATTTATACACCAAAGCTAAAGTGCAGTTTTTATTGCCTACGAAATTTCCCGTGGCTCAAATGCAACTCACGGTCTCAAACGGACTAGGATTTAACAACACTCATGAAAAAAATTCTTGGAAAATTGCTCTACGAACCTTCTTCGAGATATGACTCCGGGTAAGGTATGATTGAAAAACTATTCAAATTAAAGGGATGTTAATGAAAAATATCCTAAAACGTATCAAAGGCGTGTTTTACACACGGTGTATGATTAAAACGGAATGTGGAATGAATTTAACAAATACAGCCTTATAATGAGTTTTCATTTCATATGAACTCGTTCACATTTCGCCCATGCAGTTCACCGATTGTGTGTTGAACATTCACCAAGCAAAGTAGTTCACCTCGAATCAGTGAAATAACTGTCATTCGCACATATAAAGCCGCAACACAATTGCTAAATGTTCACAAATCTACGAGATACTCGTCCGCATGCTCAAAATTGAAATTGTATTTATGGCTTTGACAGCTGTCATCCCAACTTTGAAATTTCCATGGTAAAGTGAACCATTTCGTTGAACGAAATGTTTCGCCGGTGAAATTTTTCACCGAATATTCATGATAAGGTTGATAGCCTTTCAGACTTCAAATCACTGGAAGTTGCAAAAGTTTTACAGATTTTAAGGTTTTTTTTGGAACCTGCTTTTTCGTCTTGTGTGTGATATACACCAATACATTTTTTTATTCGCTTTGAAGCGGGGCTCACATATCGTCTGCTGAGTAAAAGATCGCCCTATCTTGGCAGCCAGTTCGAAAACGCCCTATCTCAAAAAAACTTTTCAAAGATGTCCTATTTCAGAATTTGTATGAAGAACGCCTATTTCAGAATTCGTTTCAAAACCGCCCTATCTCAGCTGGAAGTTGCAAAAGTTTTACAGATTTTAAGGTTTTTTTTGGAACCTGCTTTTTCGTCTTGTGTGTGATATACACCAATACATTTTTTTATTCGCTTTGAAGTGGGGCTCACATATCGACTGCTGAGTGGAAGATCGACCTATCTTGGCAGCCAGTTCAAAACCGCCCTATCTCAGCTGCCGATTCAAAAACGCCCTATATCAGCACATTTTCAATACATTTTGAAGAGAGATATGGCCTTTTTGAATCGAATCCTGAAATAAAGCATTCTTCAACCAAATTCTGAGATGAGTGTTTTTCAATAAAATTCTGAAATAGGGCGTTCTTGAAAAGTTCTTTGAGATAGGGCGTTTTCGAACTGGCTGCCGAGATAGGTCGATCTTCCACTCAGCAGTCGATATGCTCTACATTGTACTATACAACGGAAACCTCATATTATTTTTTCTTTCCAATTGAAAAAACTTCGCCAATTACCTCCCTTTTTTTGAAAATAACACCAGTTTTCATTCCAAGTGTAGACAGTTCCCCCCTCTGCGGATGGCGTTTCCATCATGTTCGTGGGCGTCCTTGCTTCCGTTGTCCTCGCGTGGGTGCCGACTCGGAGTATCTTTTTAACGGAGCGCACATGCCCAAACGTTG
>NW_016158922.1:6101-74440 GCF_001687245.7 Rhagoletis zephyria | reverse complement strand
TGCCTTAATATAGAAAGGCCCTATCTGACATCGTCGCTGATATACAAAAAGCCGTAACTAACTAAAAATCGAAAATTTACGTTTTAATTGATTATGATGCATTTGATCGCATTATATGGCCCCAAATCGTTTTATGCAATAAAAGATTTTAGTTAGTTACGGCTTTGTGTATTTCAGCGACGATGTGAGATAGGGCCTTTCTATATTAAGGCAACGATATGTAAGTACAAGTAAAATAAAAAAACATACAGCATTGGGAAAAGACACCGTCGTTATGGGGTTTTCTTACGGAAGCAATACACGACTGGTTGATAAGCAAATCGAGAATAGTTGTCTAACTAAAAGCAATAAAAATTTAAATAAAAGCAAAACAACCTACAATATCTTACATTAAAAACGGCACCTATTTCTTTTGAAAATAACTAAAATAAAATTCAGAATTTCAAGAAATTAAGGGAGTTTTATCCCTACAAGAAAATATGTATTTAAAAAACAGAAGTCGCTAATGCATTTCGCAAGTAAAATGCTTGAAGGCAATGTGAAAAGTTTGAAAACAAACAAAGTTTACACTGTGTGGACAAAGGCGCAATGGTGGGCGCCAAAAGGCAATTAAGTTATCTGGCAAACAAAAACATATGTAAGTGAATTTGACAAAAAATGTTAAACAAACAAACAAAAACAATTGTGCCAACATAAATAAATCAAGAATGCGAAGACCAATTCGCAGAAATGGCAAATTATGCATATCGTCCGTTCGAAGAATACAAAATGCAGCAAAGGCATATCAGAAAGCGAGGCTGGCGGTGCTGCACGACAATGCTATGCTGGAAATATTGAAAGGAGCAGTGAGAAAAGCAAATAAATTTTTTAAATGCAAATAAAGATATGCATACATACATATATTAGGATGCGTACCCAAAAACTAGTTAAGAATTATAAAATTTACTAAACTTTAAGACCTCCACTCAAATATTTCGAAAAAATATTAAGATTTGCGTGCCAGACCATTCTTTTGATTCCTTTAATACAATTTTTAATAAATTTGTATGCCCACCTTTTTCTTTAAACTTAAACTCTTCTACCATCTGTTCTGATATTTAGAAAAATAATAATTTTAAAAACTACTTTTATTTTTCAAAAAGCTCGATTTTTGTAGATATTTTCATATGCATCCAGCTCAAGTAAATTTTAAAATTTTTCTGAAATATTTTGGCATAAGTCTTAAATTATAATACATTTTATAACTCCGATGGAAAACTTGTACCGATTTCTTTATGGAGAGGGATCTATCCTGATGTACAGACATATGTATAATTACATAAAACCATATATTTGTGCACACCTACATACAAGCATATGTACTGGCAGTAAGAGTCATGTTTTATACAAAAAGGTCAAAACCAAATAAATTCACTAAACTTAAAGCTCAACTTCACGCCTGCTGCAGTCAAAATAAAAGCGACAAATTAATGGAAAAAAGGGGCCTAAAATTTGCAAACAAAAAATATATGTATGTGCATGCATATGTACATATTTTTACACATTTTTCATGCGATTAACTGACAGGCAGATAAATCAATTTGTTGTGAAAAAATTATTTGCGCAGAAGGCGCAGCTTCCAACAAAAATGTAAGATTTCGAAAAGCGGCTTCTACGGCTAATGCATTTGTTTTTGTTGTATGCAACTGGATAAAATAACCAGTCTGTGACTAATTTTTGGGCGATGCATTTCTGGAGAGATTTTGTATGATTTTTTTGCGGCCTAAAGTTTAACACGAAAAAACACGAATATCGGATTTCGCAGTTGCCAGATACATACTCGTACATATGAATATCTTGCAAAATGAAAGCTGTGAAAACAGAACAGAACACTATGAATTTTGAGGAATATTTTATTATAAAAAATATATGTATGTACCTACATATGTACATATATAGTAGATTTAAAATACAAACAATTTCGATATTGATTTTAAAGTAAAAATTTACCATTCATATTTACATATGTACCCAGTGGGAAAAGTAGTATTGCGTGATAATCAATCGAATGTATTTCTTACGAGTTTTAGATCCAGATATGTAATCATCATTCTAATGTATTCAAAAAGTCCCAAAAATTTCAAATTCATTTCTCGATACTAGGTAATGTAAAATTGAATGACCCGTTTTCTTAGGACATCGCCGTGGGGAAAAAAATGCATTTTCGAATGTAAAAAGGATTGATTTACTGACTATTATTTCGTTATTTTCCCACTGGGTATGTATAATTAGGTACAAAAATCAGTTCATAACTACACAGAATGGCTTTCCGATGAAACGCCGAACCAATTGCTATCCCAAATAAAATTGGAAACATCCAAGAATTCCATCTCAGATGTCTCTGCCAAACCGATGAAAACACGTGATCCCCATATACATATTTTAGTCACCTCGACTACAAACCCGTACATGGACACAGAACGTGGTCCGTTGATTCCTCTTCAGATTCGTTGGAACATTCGTGTAATGGCACAGTGCTCTGTGATGACGCTACTTAAAACTCTTACTACAGATCTGATAAGTTTGAAAGTGTCTTCTGTATTTTTCCTATTTAACCGCGGACCTGCAGACCTGTAGTCATCAATTCTTCTAATATGTATGATCACTGATTGCCATGCCAAACCCATGATTGGCCTTCTCATCAAAGGGTAACAAGATAGAAACTGAACCCTTTACAGCGGTTGAAGATGAAAGATTTTTGTAAGCGCCTCCTGAGGAATGCTCTGAACCACACTAATTTTATATAATTTACTTCACCTACGGATGCTGTGGCTGGAGGTAAGAGGTGCATACTACCACTCCGTAGGACCTGAGTTCGATCCCTGGCCCGAATAACAACTAAATTAGGAAAAGTTTTGAGGCATTTGTGGGGGAAATACTTTCTTTTAGGTCTTTTGAGCTTAAAAAACTCCTAAACTATGTACAGCTTAGCAAGAAGAACTGCTTTAGATGCTACCGGTTAGTAGTCTCCAAAGGGGAACACTTCATATCCTTTCATATACACACAAATTATTTACTAAAATAAAAATCGTATGGCTACATATGTAAGTACATATGAATGTATATTTCTGTGTACTTATACGCAGGTAGTAAATATTTTCACATGTATCTACATATATAATTGAGATGTTAGCTCGCAGAGCCTACTCAGCAGATGATGTCATACCTCAAAAGCGCTTCAATAAATACTTATTTTTAACACTCTCAAAAAAATAAAAATAAAAAAAAAAAAAAGATATGGGCACCAAAACAAAATAATTGCATGCGACTTTTGCGATTTTGAAGATAATTTTATACTTCGCACACGCAAAGCAAAACGAAATTTTAATTAAGAAAAAGCAAACAAAAAAATCGCTACTTACTTATAAAAAAACCCAAGTTTTTTGCTAAAATGTTTAACTTAATTTGCTATTGTTAGCAGCATTTTGCTGAAATCCAAAACCTAAGCAAAAGCTTTGCTTTATTTACGTTTCATTTCTTTTTTCATTAATGAAGCAACACTCAGCGTCCGAGCTCTCAACAACGGATGGCTTGGAATAACAAAACTTTAGCCGCAAATAAAATATAACTTAAAAAAAATATTTTTAATGATCTTGCGATAAAATAGCATGCTTGCGAAAAAAAATGAAACGAAATTAGTGGTAGGTAAAAAATTCGGAAGAGCAAAAAATTTTACAAAATCTAAATTCTAAATACAAGCAGCGTCCCATGGAACACGGCAGCAGGTTAACTTGTACACATTTTATGAATAGTATAAACATACATACGTATGTACATATATGAAAAGCAGCCGCCACGTTTGGCATCATTAATCAAATTTTTAAATATACAAAATTTTGAGAAGAAACCATTAAAAAAATCTCTAAAGATCACGCGCTACTTGCTCAAACTAACTCGAGCCTTTTGTGTTAGCTCGCCAAGCCGCTTAGTACCTGCATTAGTAAATACTAAGTATTTAAAGAAGTCAGTATGTTTTTTTTAGATATACATACAACAGTTGGGACCATTAATTTAAATAAAAATAAATTTATATGTGTGTGTCAAAATTAATGGGAATATACATTAATACAATTTGCTAGCAAGTCAAGCAAGTGTTCGTTCCATCACCTGTCAATCTTCGCTTACTTTCTCAAACGCCAAATGTAGGCTAAAAGCTTGTAAAGTAGCTGACTACTTGAGCCTTTGTCGCAAAAGGAGCTTGAAAAGTTCGATAATAGGATTTCCCACTAACTCTTTGGCTTTGTTAATATTTAGGGTTGTGATATCGACAAAAAATATAGATTTTGTCAATTCAAATATTTATATCTATAGTCACCGATCTTAAAAATAACGACCGAAAACATTGTTACATATCGATAATTTGAAGAAAATAAGTCTTCAATCTTGTTGTTGTAAAAACTTATGAGTAGAAAGTTTAGAAGACATATTTTATATAGCCCAGAATTGTGAATCGAAAGTATATCGAATGAATTCATTAGTTCCTCAAATAATTTCCATATGCGATAACAATTCTTATGGTATGAAATATTTGGCTTTTGTAAGGAAACAATTGCTAAAATTAAACACTCTAAATTCAAAAGCAGAGATGTTATTGGAACTTACTTTTTGTAATAAGATGATGGTTATGATAATCACACGCAATCAAATCCGATAAACTTTAAAACTATAATTCAAATAAAGCGAAATGGTAATAATAATAATGTATATAAAACTATCGATTACAATGTCGATAGCACTATCGATAACGAACCGCATAGAAATACAATTAAAACATAGATAACGATTGCAAAACCGTTATTCTATTTAACTTAAATATTTTTATTTTAGGATATATTTTGGAGCAAATTCAGTCATCCCTTGTCAAATCTGGTTTGGTTACAAAAAAAAAAATTTATTTTAATTTCTAGCTCAAATAAAGCTAAGAAATATCGATAACAACCTCGATAACTATACAATTAAAAACATTTAAAGCGGCTTCAAACTGTTATCGATTACTATAACATTACCTATGCCGATATCGATTACAGTGAAATTTATTTCATTTTATTCTATTTCTTTTTATTATTTATTTTATATTTTTTTTACCTAACTTTTTAATATTTTGTATTTTTATCTCGTTTTACTAAATTTTATTTGATTTTATTTTCATTAATTTATCTTATTTTTTTTCTTTTTTATTTCTTTTACATATTTTAATTTTTTACTTTTTTTCTAATTTGGTTAATTTAATCTTGTTTTATTTTATTTNGGTATTTTTATCTCGTTTTACTAAATTTTATTTTCATTAATTTATCTTATTTTTTTCTTTTTTATTTCTTTTACATATTTTAAATTTTTACTTTTTTTCTAATTTGGTTAATTTAATCTTGTTTTATTTTATTTTATTTTATTTTATTTTATTTTATTTTATTTTATTTTATTTTATTTTATTTTATTTTATTTTATTTTATTTTATTTTATTTTATTTTATTTTATTTTATTTTGTTTTATTTTATTTTATTTTGTTGCGTTGGTATGTAGGTGATTTGTAAATACATACATACAGATGTACTATATGTACTTTGTTTCCCTTCGCTAAAAACAAGAGACTTAAGCAAAGAACTTGCCTCTCTAATTTGAAATATGCGTATCGCTTACTCAAACAAACACCATAAAATAATAGTTAATCAGCGACCGCCAGGAAAAACCAACATACATACATATATATGTATTGTTATTGCAAGTGCCTACTACAAGTACAACAACAATTAAAACTTGTTTTTACAACTTAGTACATTCAGCTGCTCCAACAGCCGCTAGTCCACAATACTAGGCGTAAAGGTAAAGAAATCAGCACTTGCTTTGGCAGCCAAGCCAAATGTAGTGGACAAGTCAGTCAGCCATCCAGTTAGTAAGCCAGCGAGTGAGTGAGTGAGGCAGAGCAAACAGGTAGATTCGCAACAGAAAGTTGCTATTACATATCTTGGCTCAGAGCTCCACTGACGCTGATGCTGCACCAAAACCCACTTGTCGTCCGATCGTTGAGGGCTTGCTTGGCTTGGCNTGTGGACAAGTCAGTCAGCCATCCAGTTAGTAAGCCAGCGAGCGAGTGAGTGAGTGAGGCAGAGCAAACGGGTAGATTGGCAACAGAAAGTTGCTATGCACATACATAAATACATATCTTGGCTCAGAGCTCCACTGACGCTGATGCTGCACCAAAACCCACTTGTCGTCCGATCGTTGAGGGCTTGCTTGGCTTGGCTTGGCTTGTCTTGGTTTTGCTATTTGCTTGGTGGATGCATGAAATTATTCACTTAAACTTGGCTTTGAATTTTACGCTATGTACATACATTTTGCCAATTTATGGTGGCCGCTCGGTTGCCTGGTTTGGCTGACTGGCTGGCCGGTTTCTTCTTTCTCTTTGGTTTTTATAGCTATCTGCTGTTAGTACTCGTATAGTGGCTGGTTGACTTGACTGACTGGCTTGCCGCTTGTGCCAGTGGCATAATCTAGTCAGGTTGTGCAGGCGCTGCAACAGCAGCAGCAGCAACGTTGGAAACCCGACATGCAACTGCCACAGTGGAACGAATTGAAAGTGGTGCTACCAGTGGCGAGACTAAGTCTATGATGAAGGTGAGGAGAGACGCAGAGTAGAGTTGGCTTTAGCTGCATTGAGCTAAGGCAAGGGGAAGACAAGTTGGGTGCGCAAATAGACACTGGAGCCAAGCATTGGTAAGACAGCCAATTGCCATGGTCTCAGCTATGTGGTGTCTGCATGTGTGTTTGGGGTTCAGAAATATGCAATTTGCTGCTGGCGTACAAAACAACAAATAAGTACATATGTTCAGTAAATAAATAGTAGAAGAAACTGCTGCGGTTAAGCGGGTTTGCACAAGCGCAAACACGTCACAGCAAATAAAATCAGAAGCAGCAAAAGAAAATGAAAATAAATATTAAAACAGAAAAAAAAAAAATTAGAAAATTTTGCGCCTCAGCGTAGCGAATTGTGGTTGGAAAATTACTTTTTTGCTTATTTGAAAGTGATTCGTTGCGATTCTTCGTTGCGCTTAATGCTCTCTCCACCATTTTACTTTTAGTTAGCACCATAATTATGGTTTTTTATTTTTATTTCCATGGAGTATTTACCATTGTTGGTGCTGCAGTATTTTATTGGACGCTATGATATGTATGCTATTTGCTTAGGAATTGTATTAGTTAGCAGAACACGTAAAAACAGTGCTGAAAGCGAGACGATTCATGCATACACACAAACATTTTTAATGTAGAAATAATTTTTTGTTTTTCAAGCTAATGCGCGTGTTGTTACTAAGCCCGATATGTACACACAAATATACACACGACTACGCTCGTAATTGTGTATTATTCGAGTATGTTTGCAGTGTTTTCTTTTCATTTCTACTCTTAACGAGTTCGTACACGTTTCAAATTAAATCTAATTATTTAGCATTTACCTGACCCCAGCTAATGTGCTCCAAGCTAAGCAAAAAACTATAATTTTCGCTTTGACCGCAAATAGCCTTGAACTCGAGCTAGAAAAATTAACGTAGGCAAATGGCTATGAGTCAGTAAAAACGAGTAGAGAAAAGTTTAATTTCAGGTGAGCTCTTGGTTCACTTCAAACTTTTTGAATGTTGTTTATGATACCTACAAATTGGGTAGACGTCTTTAAATTTAGACTTTATGCGGATTGTAGCAGTTCGTTGACTGATTACTCACGTTGTCCAAAGTGCGGGAACAAGGACGCAAAGGTTCAAAAGAACGATGATAACCCATTGCATTTGAGTCGTCACGTTTACTCAGGTAATGGAGGATTCTCAAAAGTTTGTAAAAGGAAGTCCGGAAGACGCGGACGGAAACTGGCGGGGAATCCCTGGACCTCCTTCTGAGCACGCATTTTCCAGGCGCAGGATGGGCCAATCAGGGATAGGGATCCGCCTGTTACAGAAGATCTTCATACCCAAGAAAAACAAAGTTGGCAGTTGTGTTGCTAGACAGGCACGTTTGCAAGGGAACCCTGTAGGATGTGGTTCTGTCTTCCCTTCTGTGGGTTATGGTAATTAGTGTATTGTTGCGGGCCCTGGAAGGGGGAAGGCGGTGCTCTAAGATCATTATGTATGCTGACGAAATTGCGGTGGTTGCGAATGGAAAAATTCCACAAACTCTGTGCGATATCAAGCAGGACGAACCAAAAGTGATTGAAAGATGGATAAAGGAAAAAGGCCTTGGAAGCTACCCCGGACTAAACTGACTTGGTTCTCCTGACAAGGAAGTAAAAGGTCCCCTCACTGCACTGCGCCATGACGCCGAAGTTAGGGGAATCCGCAAAATATCTTGCGCGGATTACCGTGTGCCAAGTTTTGACTTTGCTTAGAGGTATATAATTACTGTTCCAGATAGAGAATTCGGTCAGGGGGGCTTCTCGTGAAAAGGGCATCGCTCCACTTACACACCC
This sequence comes from Rhagoletis zephyria, assembly GCF_001687245.7. NCBI lineage: Eukaryota > Metazoa > Arthropoda > Insecta > Diptera > Tephritidae > Rhagoletis > Rhagoletis zephyria. The sequence continues at coordinate 65,949 of NW_016158922.1, read as the reverse complement.
ATGACTCTAAACTAAAGAGCGGGGCAGGAGGGGGTCTTCTCGGTCCATTGAACACTTACGTACAGTAGAAGTAATATGTAACAATATCTTCATTTTCATACGCCATCGCTTGTAATTCAAGAAGTAGTAGACCAGGCAACAAATCGGCGGACTATCTTGCACAAGAGCGCACGTCTGTTCCATTTTCATAATCTTGAAAGGGTCTGGGCATTCCGCTCGTTACCTGCAATAACAAGGAACAGTTGGGATGGTCTCACGACTTGCAACACTACAAAACTAATGTNTCAGGTAATGGAGGATTCTCAAAAGTTTGTAAAAGGAAGTCCGGAAGACGCGGACGGAAACTGGCGGGGAATCCCTGGGCCTCCTTCTGAGCACGCATTTTCCAGGCGCAGGATGGGCCAATCAGAGATAGGGATCCGCCAGTTACAGAAGATCTTCATACCAAAGTAGGCAGTTGTGTTGCTAGACAGGCACGTTTGCAAGGGAACCCCGTAGGATGTGGTTCTGTCTTCCCTTCTGTGGGTTATGGTAATTAGTGTATTGTTGCGGGCCCTGGAAGGGGGAAGGCGGTGCTCTAAGATCATTATGTATGCTGACGAAATTGCGGTGGTTGCGAATGGAAAAATTCCACAAACTCTGTGCGATATCAAGCAGGACGAACCAAAAGTGATTGAAAGATGGATAAAGGAAAAAGGCCTTGGAAGCTACCCCGGACTAAACTGACTTGGTTCTCCTGACAAGGAAGTAAAAGGTCCCCTCACTGCACTGCGCCATGACGCCGAAGTTAGGGGAATNGAAAAAGGCCTGGAAGCTACCCCGGACTAAACTGACTTGGTTCTCCTGACAAGGAAGTAAAAGGTCCCCTCACTGCACTGCGCCATGACGCCGAAGTTAGGGGAATCCGCAAAATATCTTGCGCGGATTACCGTGTGCCAAGTTTTGACTTTGCTTAGAGGTATATAATTACTGTTCCAGATAGAGAATTCGGTCAGGGGGGCTTCTCATGAAAAGGGCATCGCTCCACTTACACACCCATGACTCTAAACTAAAGAGCGGGGCAGGAGGGGGTCTTCTCGGTCCATTGAACACTTACGTACAGTAGAAGTAATATGTAACAATATCTTCATTTTCATACGCCACCGCTTGTAATTCAAGAAGTAGTAGACCAGGCAACAATTCGGCGGACTATCTTGCACAAGAGCGCACGTACGTACCATTTTCATAATCTTGAAAGGGTCTGGGCATTCCGCTCGTTACCTGCAATAACAAGGAACAGTTGGGATGGTCTCACGACTTGCAACACTACAAAACTAATGTACCCAAAATGAAACGAGAAGCGACTTAGTCACAGCCATGAGCCTGCTAAAAGTATTTTGCCATTGGAAGCTACGCGGTCTGATTAGGGGTTCCCCACAACGACCTCTGTAGAAGCTGCAGAGCTGAAGAAGAGCCCAAAACTTACGGCATCTGCTAATCGAGTGTCCCACACTTTGCAAAAGAAGATGCACGTTCTTGGGCTAAGAATTTTTCGAAAGTTTAACCCACACACAATTTAAGGGACTAGGAGCGCTAGTGTTAGTTTGCTATGCATATTACATTTTTGGCAACAGAGTTGCCATGTTTATACGTAAAATAAAAGAATTAGGTCAACTTAAAAAAGAATTGTTGAATAAATAGAAGAAGAAAAAATTTTTTCAGTCTCGCCCCTTAAATCGGTAATACCACGGTCACACATATCACATACAAATTTTGGTCCCGATTGGAGACGGTTAAGGCATGTCGCAATGGAGTCCAAGGATAGATGCTCCATGGAGACTCAAAAAATTAGAAATATTTTTTCCATTTAATACCCAAAATCGATACTACTAAAGTCCAAGATTTCACATAAAAATTGTGGTCCCGAATAGAGTCGGTTAAAACGTCTTCACTGGGTAATCTGAAATTTGACTCCTGTGCGCCACGCCTTAACCGACTCCAATCGGGGCTAAACTTTATATGTGATCTCTTCGACTATAGTAGTATCGATTTTGGATACTAGATGAACAAAAAATAATAATTTTATTTTTTTGAGTCTCCATAGAGGAATTCGAACTTTGCTCTCTGTGCGACACGCCTTAACCGTCTCCAATCGGGACCAAAATTTCTGATATCTTCGACTGTAGTAGCATCGATTTAGGGGTTGAGGCTTGGGAAATCTGATGTAAAAATGTGCATAAGTGCGCTAGGGTATAAACATTTTACAAAACAAAATTAGTAAAATATATTGGGAATTATAGAAAGCATTTAAGTTAATCGTTTACGTAGCTGCTATATATTTTACGAAAGGTTTAATTTTTTAAATTTTTACATTCCTTCCTTTTCTAGACCACTATTTTTCGCGTTTTCTTACTTAAAAATTCTAAGAAACTTTGAAACTCTGAAATTGCAGTAGGCAGAAATAAACAGCTTTTTGCTATCTGTAGCTGAGAAGAACAAAAGTAGAGAACACCCAGTGAAATAAGCCAAGAACATATACATAATTAAAAAATTTGCCCCATTTTATTTTCTATTTTTGCCTTACTTAGTAAAATAGATTGGATATCACCAGGAAGCTTCTTATTGCCTCGCATATGATGCCAGCTCTATAAATAGCTTAAAAAAATAAGAACTACAAGAAAAATAGGCAAAGCAACAGCGCAGCTACATACATATACTAGAATTAAAAAAAGCAAAAGGAGATACACCAACAAAAGAAAAAGAGCAAAAAAGTAAGAATAACTAAACTAGTTAGCAAGGAAGAATGTTGGCTCACTACCTTTGGCATGGCACAGGAGCACAGTATAACAAAAAAAAAAAAACTAAATATTAAAAGGCTGGACAAGCATTCTAGTGTAAACCAGAAGTATTCGCTTACTTGCAACCTTTTGCGACATGTATGTACTTACTTTTGCAAACAGGCACTATTTAACAACTAGAGAATAGCTATTTTCGCGTTAAATCTTAACTTTCATTATTTTTTGTGTTTCAGTTTTTTACTAGCTTTTTGTGTTATGGTGTGGAATTACAAACTTATAGCAACATCGCAAAGTTGGTCGACCAGTTTAAGCTGGTTGCTTAGTGGTAAGAGGTGTTGGTTATGTATTTATGTGCATACATACTTATACATATAAACATATACATATTATGATAGTGAGAGTATGTAGCTTAGAAAATTCTTACACATTCTTAATAATATAATTTAATTGTTTTTTTCTTGTCGATCGCGTATGGGAAGGTATTTCGAGTTGTTGTTCAGGAAATGCAAATATCGGATGGCACAAAGTATGCCGAAGCCATCGCCATTGCCGCTACTTAACGTACATAGGTAACGGCGATATGCGGGTTGGTCGCGTTGAAGGTGCTGTTGCGTTTAATATAACGACTAACTGTAATTGCAAAAGTTCTAATAATACACATAGCAATCGTGGTTGGCAAAATTGTAGCAAAACTAAAGGGAAGTGAAATTGGAGAGTTTCGAAAAAAGCGGGTAAATTAATGAAAGGTGTTGAAAATAAATTCTGATATATGTATACATGCCTTAATGGAGATTTACGTGCAATTTTAAATGGAAGCATTCGGCATGGTATAGCATCTGAAACGACAGTCCAGCGATTTCAAACTTAGAAAAAGGCTAGTTGATTTCAAACCTTCGAATTTCGTTAAATCCCGTGGTACGAGTAACAGTATACAGACAGGGTTTAATAAAAATTGTTACTTTTAACGGCAACCCATAGGAAAATGGTTTCAAATATGTAAAACCCAGTAAATTTTGGAAATGTAATAACACCTCTTGAAATTATAGGCAAGTATCTCAGTGGAATCAGAGCTGATTAAGACGCAAGAGTACTCGCAAGTCTTTTTGTTGATGGTTACTCTTATTGGTTCCGATGGTTTAAAATATGCGCGACTTCGTCTATTTGCCGACTGCGGTTTTTTCCAAGCAGAGATGTGTGCCATAGAGGGCCACCTATCTCCCAAATCAAGTTCTGGCTGAAATTGCTGCTCTTTTGGCTGATATTTACTAAAGTGCCAGGACCATCTGGAGGGAACCAGAACTGATAATTAGGATAGGAGGGTAGTCCCAATAGTACCCGGTTTGACATAGGTATAAATGCGGGTAGCTTGAATAATAATTACAATACATCAATAATACCATCCCTTAGCAACTTCAGTTATAAATTTGATAGCGCTATTTACGCTAAATATTATCATTTTTTACCTTCCTTTTATTAGCTCGGGATGTAACTATGTAATATTGATGCGCCTAAAAGATGCAGCGATTTCTATTCTCAAGCTACATACCTGATGACAGTACGAATGGCAGTTATAATCAGTGATCGGACTTCTACCACATTGTGGTAGATCTACCACTATTTTGAGCATCTACCACTCAAGGTCTGAAATCTACCACATATTCGCGTTTTTTGTAAACAAAGCCGAATGGGAGNTTTTCTTTATTTTAAGAGCAAAAATTGTCCAACACTATATGGTAACAAGAATGATATAATAAAAGATTCCGCATTTCCGGCAGCGATGAAATATCTCAAGTAAAAGTAAACAAAGCCGAATGGGAGGATAAAATTAACGCTACATCGTGATGCGATAAAAAGAAACGCTGGCAACACTCCGCAAGGTTGCAAAAAAATGTATGTTCGAAAAATATCTTGATATGGAAGGAACCGCTTTACACTGTCAAGGAAACAAAATGCCAAAACTCAACGCAATTTTTAGCAACTTCAACCTAGCACTTTGTTATACTAAAATAAATTTTTTTTTAAGTCTAATTAAAAAGTTTGCAATTTAGGTGAAACCTTACAGAATTTCTTTAATTTTTGTACAAAGTTTGATCCACAGCGTGAGATCTACCACATTTTTTTTAAATCTACCACATTTTTTTCCAGATTCTACCACACAGAATTTTTAAGTCCGATCACTGGTTATAATAGGGAGGCTTTAGTTTTTTAAACTATAATTTTATTTAAGCGGAGATCCAAAGCGAACGCTCTCCGTAAGGTTTGAAACATGAAAATGTCGGTCATGCATATGTACATATCTAGTTATGCGATACAATACTTTCATCCGAAAGGTTTTAAGTCCGCCCGATATCAGAGGCGAGTTTAATTCTCTATTGTGGACGTCTAATTCTGATTTACAGAGGCTAAATATTGGGTAGCTGAGGTTAAGCGAAGTCGTAAAAGCTGCCAAGGCGAACGCCGCAGTTGACCACCAAATAAGTCGGCTATCCCCGGAAATATGAAGAAAATCCCAAAATCGTATTGATAGACTGCATATTGACTGAAAACTTGTAAATGATAAAGCTCTGCTCAAAATGGCTGTCATATTTGATCTCAATAGAGCATGGTGAAAATGGTCCCCTCAAGTGTTGAACAATGTTTTGCGACAATTCAATTTGCTCCTACCATGCCGAAGATATCGAAGCTACTGAACAAAGTTACGAAAAGTGTAACCAGAGACTAAGTAAATATGTTGAAATAGAAAAATGATTTTATTGTTCTCTTTGTCAGGTCGGGTACCTCACCTCACCTTAAATCACCTCCCTTCAACTTATCTCACAACAATTCACCTGAGCTCACCTTACTCTTCAACTCCCTATATCTCAACTCATCTCACTTCAACTCACCTCACCGCGACTCTGGTGAACTCACCTTATTTCTAGAAAATCCAAAATATTCCCGAAAATACCGAATCGTCGCGAAAACTCCGAAATAGTCGGCAGAATTTCGAAAATCTAGAAGTAGTCTTCCGAGATTCCTAAAAAATCCCGAAGTGGTGACGATAAATTCCCTAAAATCCAGAAGTGGTTCCAAAGGCCTGAAATAGTTCCGAATATCCCGATATATTTCTGAGAATCTCGAAAATTTAAAAAATGCGAAACAGTGTCGAAAACCGAGAGTATTTAGTATTTAATCAAGTCATAAGTGGTAAGTAGCTTTGTATCGCGTATTAAGTGAGGCCAAAGTATTTAAGGACTTTAAATAGTAAAATTTGTTTTCTTTCTTCTTCTTGAATACAAAAAATTGTCGCCTTTCTCAGGTTATGACCGTAGTTGCTGTAACTTAAGGCAGAATATTGTCTTTGCGTCACCGTACGGATACTTATACATAGTCGCCACCTCCTGAGTGTGTGATTTTCAAATACAGAAATTTTTCAGTTCTCATTGTAAAATTTGGTTAGCCATATTTGTTTCTACTTAATTCCGTTCCTTTTTCAAGTTCCGCCTCTAAAGCCTAAAGCCTCACCTTCTTGATAAATTTAATTGATTTCGTACCATAATGACTTGCATTTTCTTCCACGCGAATCCGCGCTACCATATTGTACTCTATCGCTTAACAACGCCAGATTATTTATTTTATTTTTTTCATGCCACTTTCAAATGGTCGCGCATGCGTACATAAATTCTGCAAAACTGAACGTAATTTATAAAGCCAGTACGACTAGTAAGCATGCGATGTTATTTCAATGAATTTTGCTGTGTAATTATGGACAATAAAAATAAGAGAATGTTTGGGCAAAAGATTTTCAAAATTTCTAAACAGGCTTGACCAAGTGTTTATTTAAGACTGACCGAACGAAGCATGAGGTGTAGGTTTGTATGTACATACATACTTTTGAGTGGCTTTAGAATAGTTGAGTGTATGCGAAATATGTATGTTTACTTATAAATAGTCTTAATTAAGGCGCGTTTTGCGGATGAAAAGCGATCAGAATAAGCGTGACTGAAAAATCTTTACTTCGAAAAAATTTAAATGAAACGAAAGTAACTAAGTAGTAAAAGAGGTGACTCAGTAAACTACACTGCTAGTTACTTAAAAAATATGTTCATTACAAACTGACTCTTGTAAATTATTTACATATACATATTTAGTTTTCAGAAAATATGGCAGCATCTTAAGTTTTAGTTGTTCTATGTACGACATTCTTACGTCTGTGAGGCACGTCTGCAGCTCTTCAGAAGATGGATTGAAAACAGAAATATTGGGACTGCTCCCCCTTCTTAAAGTGACCCGAACTTCTAGCCTTAAGTGTTCCTAGAAAATCAGTTTACTTCCTTTAAACTTCTACTCCATTTTATAGTCAGTCGAAAATGACAGTCGTTGCCAAATTTCAAATTATGTGTACTTTTCAATTTATGTATACGAAGTGCCATCTTTCAGATTTATGCTGATGATAAATTTGATGCGAGCGAAGACTTATTGTATACAAGCTAGCAGCTTCACAATAATAACAAAGAAAATTTTGCTAAAAAATCAAGAAAGCTATCGAACCAATAAAACATGCAGTGGCGGCAAGGAACTGTCAAACAAATTGCAAGACAAGCATTGCAGCAGTCACAACAGCATCCTCAGAAGCCGCAAATAGATTCTAAACAACAAAAACCACACAATAAAGGTTAGTGAGAGCAGCGCAAATAACATATGCCCATATTAGAAAAAGTAGTTCTGGGCAACCATTAAGTCATATCGGGCTATAATGGCCAAGACGGACGGACGGGTTGGGTGGTAAGCGCTGGTAAAGTAGTCAACTAAAAATGAAAAAAATAAATGTGAAGCGAAAGCAAAAGCCACGTACACATGTACGAGGGGCGCGGTAAGGTGGAGCACAGAAAATTGCAAGCTCATCTAAGCATGACAATCATAAAAAGAAAAGAAAAAAAGAAACACAACCGCAACTAAATTTGAGCCAAGCCAAGCGAACCAATATGTGTGCAGATGCTTGGTGGCCAAGATCAAGAGCATGACAAGGCAGTCAGGCAAGCAAGCAAGCAGCGAAAGAGGCAACAAACGTAGCAAATCGAACGACCAACCGACCAACCAAATAATAGTTACCTTCAAAGAAAACAAAAGTCTAACAACAAGAAGCTGTGTCTAAAAATAAAAAGAAATACGAAGCGGCAAGGAACATAGACCTGCAGTGAATAACCAACAATAAAAGTTATAGCTACAAATCCAACAAAGTCAGTATGAAGCACACAGAAACGAATCGGTGTTGGAGCTTTTGCGGCAGCACAGCTCGGCGAAGTGGTAGAACATTATTGACAACAATCCATTGCCGCAACAAAAAAAAAAAAAAANAAATAAAACACAATTAATGGCGGTTGGCTGCTATGCTTTGGGCCACTATATCGGCATCATTATGGACTAAGCAAGACAGTAGGCCGTAGAGTAGCCAGGGCAGGCAGTGCTGGCAAGTGAGGCAGTTGGAATATAAAACCTGAAATGTATATAGGCCTAGAGCGCATGCATGGCGGTGTAAAGGGAGTATGGATTGGCGTTTGATGCTTGCGTTAGTTAGATGAATATATGTGTGCACACTAGGGTGACTAACAACAAAAAAAAGTTGTATATTTCGTGAGCAGCACCGATTTCAAAATTCCTTTCAAAAATCTCATAATTTGATTCCGTTGATGGAATATTTTTACATTTTCATACAGACCTTTCAAGCTTAAACTCTTCTCTCAGCTGAGATGATTTTTTGGAAAAAAAATATTTAAAAAAAACTTATTTTATTAAGTATGTATTTTATAATCGTTCCAGCTTACCTAAATCTGAATATTTTTTCGAAATATTTAGGCAGTAGTCTTAAAATATTAAAAATATTATAATTCCGATGGGAAAAACAGCACATTTTTTTTGTGTATGGAGGGTGTTTCACCCTTATGTACACATTATGTAGGAAGCAGTACTCATATTTTCGCAAAACGCTACTACGTTACATATTTGTGTTCACATGTCTTCTCTGCAACTCATCAATAGTATCTACATTTGTACCTACCTGTAATTTGTTTCCTTTTGGCAACTGTGGTAGACAACATCTTCATCTTTCAGCCTTTTTCTGTGTTACGTCGCGACCAAAGAAACTCGATTAAAAATTCAAGGCCATTTTGTTGTTGCCTAGTTCGAAAGACCAGCGCGTCAACAATGCGGTAGTAAATGTTGGTCTAATGGTTGGTTTGCTTGTTAAAAGCATGACTAGACTTTTCGGTCTTAACATACTGGCGCAAATATATTTTTACAAATGCACATGTCTGCAGAGATACACATTTACGTATATTAAGCAAAAAAAGGATATATTTTTAAAGGCTACTTTAGGAATAACAGGAAGATAAAGTATTATTCATGCCAAGGCGTCTGTTACATATAGAAACAGAGGTAATGATGGATGAAGTTACAACATAAATGACGATGGAAGACACCTTCATAACTTAAAATGTAAGCTTTTGGTAAGACCGAATTTTTAAAGTTTTTGTTGTCTATAAGGGCTACTAACGCCTGTACTGAGGCTAGACACATCTATTCAACTCCTCTTTTGTGCCATTGGACGGCTTTAAGTAAAAGAAGATTATGCATGTTTTGGCAAACCATTTTTTAAAGGCCTGAACCTACAGGTAAAAATAAGAGCTTTAGCAAAGTTCGTAGCGTCAATAAAGCGGTTTGTATGGTAGTGAGGATGTATGAGCAGATATACTCTTCGAACATTCCAACCATACCTAACCTAAGGACCTCTTAGTCCTGCCTAGATCAACTAAGCGTTGTCATTAAGCTTAACCCACGGCAGACGGCATAAAGTGCCGTTTCGATATACTAAAAGCAAGGGCTTGGTAAGTAGTCTTTAGGGGCCAAGTAAAGCGGTGGTTGAGGCATGGCATGGATACATTAAGAGACATAAATAAATTTTACCGAATTTTTACTATTTGCATTTGAATTTTTGGCTAAGTGAGTAACACGGTTCTTTCGGGGTAGCTGAAACCGTCAAAGGGCGTAACTGCGCGAATGTGAATGTGATAAAATGCTTGTCTGTATAGCGTCGAGTCTAGTGGTTGCTTATTGTACGTCTGGATCTGGCCGGTGATTTTGTGAAGATATATTTTTTAAGGCTTTCGAGAAAGCTCAACTTCATATTTTCTTATTCGGATGCTTCCCTTGCTAGCAGCCGCCGCTGTGGCAAACATAAAATTGTGTTGCCTTAGTCCTAAGCAGGTGATGTGGTGAAAGCGGTATAACATAACTTAGAACCCCTCTGAAATTTGCCCTTTAATCGATTCCTTTATTAATAGACTTTTAATATTTTCTTTGCCCTAATGTAGTCCATCGGAAAGTTATTTGTCTCCCGTGTTCTCTTCTTCGTCAACACCTTTTTTACTTTACACATTTTTTGCTTGCGGAATTTTTGCAAAATTTCGGTATAGAAGCGTTTTATTTTTCAACATGCTATACATTTAATTTAGCACTTTGCCATATGTTTTCCTCTTCCTAATTATTCGTTTCCTCAGGGTCCTCAAGAGAGAAGATTCACTACTTCAGGTTTGGAGACAGAAAATTGGCGCCGGGGGCTGAATATGGGGAACATGCGACTGCACCTGTGCATTTTCTAGATGTAACAGCAGTTTTTTTTTACACTAAAGCCAGTTGTTTGGCTTCAAATCTTTGCGTAGTATTTTCAACAGCTCAGAATAATATTTGCCAGTGATCGTTTTACCCTCTTCAAGATAATCGGTAACTATTGCCATGACCTTGTTAGCGGACAGTACAGGCCGCCTTTGACTTTTTTTGGTGCACGATAACCCGGAGATGTTCACTAATTTGACTTGTCCTCCTCTCCGGTGTATTGTGATGTNTTATTTGTAAAAAAAGCTTTATGTTAAGGACCAGTATATACCGCCCCCATCCTCTAATTTCATTCTGTTAGCTTCATTAGAGTTTCGTGAGTATGTCTCAATGACAAAAAATTTGCGAAAGTAGTTCAAAAATACATACATATCTATTTCCTATAAAATAAGATCACAGGTTTTGGCTAGGTAATTGTAATTTTAGATATTATCGCATCAAAGGAAAGTCAGCCAAAGGAAAAAAATTACGATTGGGAACAACGCGGTTCCATATATGAAAAAAGGCAAGTTTACACCTACGCGAAAGAAATCAGTCACCATTCATGTTACTTCATACGGTACTTTCTAAAAGTAGCGCAAGTATATACGTGTACACAACAGCAACAATAGGCCTAAGCAAACCTGAGAAACACATAGAATAGCGAATGACATGCTCCTTGACATACTTTTGAAACAAAAAAAAAACAAGCACTTATCTATTATTTTGCAATTAACATAAGAGGGCGAAACATATGGGCAAAAAAATAAAAATAAAATAATGTAAAAATGAAATAAACACAAAACGCTCAATTGTGTACGAGTATACTCAAAGCAGTAATTGAAAAATAAATAAAAAAAGGTGAAATAGAGAAATATCCACCATATTTGCGGATAAAGAAAAAGAAATTTAAAATGCCGAAGTTGTTAGGAAATCATGCTAAAATAAAAAATAAAAAATAAATATGTAGGCTTTATAACGGTGTCATTTTTTTTAAAATTGGCAACAGTGTATAGGTGGTGTTTCATCGCGGTAAATTTTGCGTTAAATTGTGGTAGTGTATTTTTACGGTAAAAAAAAACCAATTCTAATTTTTAGGAAATACAAAATCTTAAACTTTGTCGTTCTCACATTTTACGTTGTCCATTAACGAAGAACGCGCTTTCTTTCATTAAATTCGAAATCCATTCCTTTCATTCAACGTATTGGCAATTTTTCTCCCGCCCCTCGTAATTCGTTGTCTGGCAGTCTCTTTACTTTCCTTGAATTATGACATATTTTTTGTTGTAAAATGACAGCTGCCAATCAAAAGACTGTGCAAATGTCGAGCGTCTGTAATAAATGACATTTCCTTTAAGAAATACTCGTATGTAGGTGCATATGCTATGTATTTGTATATATATTATTTTGGTAAAAATTTGCGGTTATTTATTTTTGCTTTTATTTTATTTGGAAGCAATATTTAAACCTCGACAAACAAGCAAATTACTTAAATGCGAATTTTGTGTATGTTTTGCCTTTTAGAATTTGTATGAAAGTTGTAGAAATAAAAAATATATTATTCCTTACGCCAACTGTAAACCGTTGGTATCTGTCATCCTCGAAAGATATATGGGCACAGTTTTGCAGATCTTAAAATGCCGTCAGAATGTGTACTTGTCCGTAAATACCGGAAAAGTGTGCGTTTGTAAACAAAACTCAGCTGTTCTTCGCAAAGTACCCAATCTGATGGCGCCTTTACTACCGCCAGAGTTACGAGTATTTCTCAAGGCAGCTGAAGCTCCTCGTCGGGGATGAACGATGAATGTCGTTCACTGCCTGCTTGTAACACTGCGACTCCAGTGGTCGAGACGTGTCTAATGAGTGGCTCGATTTCCCGGAAATGTATGCTCACTTCGGTAACAGTCGAACAGGANCAATATCGGAAAAGTGTGCGTTAGTAAACAAAACTCAGCTGTTCTTCGCAAAGTACCCAATCTGATGGCGCCTTTACTACCGCCAGAGTTACGAGTATTTCTCAAGGCAGCTGAAGTTCCTCGTCGGGGATGAACGATGAATGTCGTTCACTGCCTGCTTGTAACACTGCGACTCCAGTGGTCGAGACGTGTCTAATGGGAGGCTCGATTTCCCGGAAATGTATGCTCACTTCGGTAACAGTCGAACAGGAATTGTGTTCTGAGCATAAAATTATGTTCCCTAAAGGAGAGCAATGAGGTCTCGCTATGCGGGATGGGTCCTGTAGTCTATTAAAAATGTCGGTTGTGTCTGCAGAAAAGGTTGTTGACCATCGGCATTGGTGAGCACAAGGCTTTGTCTTGTAAAAAGTAGAAAATAATTAACTTTGAACACAAGTTATTAATAGCAATACCGGACGCCGGTCTGCAGATTACGAGACTCCTTCCCGTGGATGAGGCAGCTTCAAGATGTAGAATTTGAACAGTATTGAGGAGAAAATACCACTTTGGTGGATTCTCTCTTTAATTCTCCTCGATCTTACGGTTTAATACCAAAAGAGTCCGACGACTGTAAACCACTCAAATATTTAATCGTCTATCATTTAAGTCCCGATGAGAGAGAGAACGTTGAAGGCTTTAGACAAACCCAATACTACTAAGACAGTCATCTTCCAGGACGGTTTCGGATAAGGCCAAGTGTTTCCCGAGTGTTTGCGCACTTTACGAACGCCATGTCGATGACCTTAGCGAGGCTGTCTACTCCTGCTGGACATGTGTGTTTTAGCATGCACATGCATATTCCAACGGTGCAAATATCTTGTATGGTTTTTTTCTTCCCAATGCCCACCTGAACTACATCGCTGGTGAAAATATGAGACGCACTAGGACACATCTACCAACAGATGCGGTGTGAGCTGTCAGCTAAAACAACACAGACATTTCGTCGAGTTGGATAAGAATCTCACAGTTCACCGCTCCATCACCTCATCAGTAGGTTAGGTTAGGTTGTGTTACCTTGACTTTCCTCATCCAGCACTGGAAAAAGGACACACTTAGGCCACCATTCCATTGGCCCACTGTGATGCCGTATTAAATATTCATTACGTCCCTTTTCTTTCCTTAGAAGTGAAACCACTTGCCGCTCTGTTCAGCCAAACATTCAAACAAGTTGCTTTCAATTTCCTCCAGTCTTTAGACTGCAAACGCATTCTAATGGCGTGGATTCCCATCAGGCAGTGTCCGGTGAGAATTCCAGTTACATGTCGGAGTAGTGGACACTCCAAGCGGGGTCGAGATCTTCGTTTTTACAACTCAGGCCAAATATGCCATGCTATCCTGCACATGTGCTCCGCACATCCTATAGCGGAATGCCCGCATTTCGAGCGGTACTGATTGCAGACATTACGGGTCCTTTCCTTTCTAGTTCGTCTGTAGCGCAGTTTGCTGGTATGCCTCTAAGGCCTGACCCCATTCTCTACCTTCAGATCTAACTTGAGCCATCGGTGTAGAATTAGAGTTGAAGATCCGGACTGAATCCTGCTTGCATTCACCCCTTGAGAGGATGCTTGTTTGAAAATGTTTCGTCTATCCACTGTATAGTCCGAGCTCCTGAAGGCTGCTAGAAGATCTTCCAGAATTCTAGAGTGCCCGAACCTCATATCAATCGATTATTACCTTTTATTCTTTCATATCAATAGATTATTACCTTTTATTCTTTTAATTTGTTACCAATGCTATTTGAATTTTTCCCACTCCTTTCTGTGTCGAAAATATCGCAAACTTCGTTCCAGGCAGACACCAGGCCAAAATGTATATCTTTTAATAAATTTCTTTATAATACTCTATTATTTTCTTCAAAAATGAGTACATCCTTCTCCAGCATATCCTCTGCTGTTTAAGCTTAATTCGAAAGTGTTAAAAAAATTATTGAGACAGTCGGTCAGTGTATTTGTTTTCTGTTAATTAAAATCTCCTTCTCGTTGAAACCTGAAAATTTATCTGAATCCCTTTTTAGCAATGAAATCTTCTGTGTAATTCATCAATTGCTTACGTCTTTTTGTATGCATAGCTATTTATGTAATTTACGATGTCTCTTGATTCATTATCGGCCGCCCACGAGGCTTGCAAATGACACTTTAACACACCCACTCGCGACTTACACATATTCCAAATTAAATATGTATGTATGTACAATTGGTCGTCGAAAAGGAATTTAAATGCGTTATTTGCTTTGTTTTTTGCATATACTTGTAATGACAATTAAATATTGCTTAAGAGTGAAAGACATTTTTTGCCTTTGATTTTGCCATTTCATTAAATGGTAATGAATCACTAGCTTAAAAATTTTGAGCTTAAAAATGTTGCATGTTTGCTGGCAATTTGCAAAAAGTGTAGGTAGTTCATTTAAACATCCCAATTGCCGGATGATTTCATTTACGATGTGTTGAAAGTGACTTTTTTGACTTGAAAGAATTTGGAATTTATTTTGAGTTCTTGAGTTTTATTTTTTGAACATTCAACGCTGATCGGTTAAAAAGAAATAGAAATTGTTCAAATACATAAGTATGCAGATACGAGTATTAAATTTTCATATCACTTGAGCAGTGCAAGCAAAGCAAAAGAAGTGATTTAAAAAAAAATGCACTAAAATTTTATGAATAATTCTGACTAATTAAATACGAACCGTGGAAACTAAAATTTACTTAAATATATGTACATTCGTACATTTTTATGTCAAAATTCTTGATTTATCAAGCTTAGTACAGCAAAAATTATTGTAATAAAATCCGCGCAAAAAAAACGTAACTGAAATATGAAAGTATGTAAACAGCTGGCGGGAACGAAAGCAATAAGTTGCAGCGAAAATATGAGCGCGGGCTCCCAATTCTAATTTTTCGATGGGCCAATGAAATGGATAGACAAAATGGCCAGTAAGTAATCATTATGTAGTCTTGGGAATGTTAGCATGTAGTGGTTGAATTCTTGGAAATATAAATTTTATTTTTTGATAATCAATTATTTTCGCGGTTTTCGATTTCATTCCATGTGACATATTACAAAAGGCGTTGGCTTATAAACAAAAATGGCATTTTAAAGGGAATAGAATACCAAAAAAAGATAGAGGAAATCCAAGCTTTTGGGAACGAAATTTGATTAGCGTAGAAATCTTTTGTGCGAAAATCAAATTTTTCAAAAGCAATAAAAAGTGGCTATAATTCTTATTGCTTTAAACGAGCAATTCTTGTACATACATATGTATGTATATAGTGTGCGACATAATGATAAACTATTTAAAAAAATAATCAATACTTTTTTTTATGAAAATATATGTAGTTTTTTGGCATTCTGATCACGAATTGTATGTCAAATTAAAACTTTGACAGTCGACGGTTCTCAAATAGACTGTGCATTTTCTAAAAATACGACAATATTTTAAAAAATGCCACTGATTAGGATTTTAGACATGCTGATCACAAATTTTACGTCGAATTAAAACTTTGAGTGTTGACAGCTGTCAAATAAACTGTTAATTTTTCTAAAATTAAGCAAATATTTTTAAGATGCTACTGATAAGGGTTTTAGACACGCTAGTCACGAATTTATGTCAAACTAAAACCTTAAGAGTTAACAACTGTCGAAAGAGCTGTCAATTTCTCTAGAAATAAGGAAAATTTCCCAAGAATTAAACGTACTGTGTTTGAAGCTCACTGATTTCGACTTCTATATTACACTCAAACATTTTCGGTTAACAACTGTCAAATAAACTGTCATTTTCAGTTGAGTAAAACAATATATTCGTTTAGGAAAATTTGATTTATTACATGCGAGGAAATATATATAAAAATAATTGATGATCAAATTATGAAATAACAACAGTAGATATATTTATAAAATAAGGATAGTTGGGGCCGTCTGCTATATGTATGTTCTGCCCAAACAATTTGATCCAGGCCTCACAATTTTTTTATTTAATTTTTTAAATATGCCTTTTTCAATGCAATATGCAATTTTGATTGACTTATACAGTTTTATTTACAAAATTAATTATATAAAAAATACCTAGTGGTGAATAACATAAAATAATAGATAGTAAACACTTGCCAATATAGAGTAACGTTATGAAAAGGAAAAAGTCGTGACTAATTTTTTTTTCATAAAACGATGTGGGGGGTTGTAATTTGATAAAATCCATCATAGCCATCAAGTGAATTTTGAATTTTTTATAAGTTAGATACGACTTTTTGCATTTCAGGTGAAGATATGTATATTTCCATAGGTTTTATTTTATCTCCAAATTTTTAAACGCATAAATTAAAAATTTTATAAGAACAATTATCTCCAAATTTTTAAACGCATAAATTAAAAATTTTATAAGAACAATAAAAACTTTTAAAATTGATATACGAATGCCTTTCGTGGTCTCTGAATGTGTTACTTTCAAAATTCTTGTTTTTATTAAAGTTTTTTTTTTATTTTATGTTCATGGTGCATCTGAAAACCTATTAGCGAAATAAGTATATGCTTAAGAAAGCACATTTCCGAAAGAATTTAACTAAAAACTTTCCAGTATTGACGACAATGTATGTATGAACATTTCTCTTGCTTTAAATTTGCGCTAGCGCTTACTCACTTTCAAATGCATTTTTTTGATTTATTTATTTTATAAATCCACAATGTGTTTTTGACATTCATTCAGTCGCTAGCCCGCTGTGCGGCTGTCGTTCATTTCCGTTAACGGCAAACTAAATTAATCATTTGAAATAAACAACTGCCGGAATGTTTAAAACAAAAAGCGTTGAATCAGTTAACGTATTTATTTTTATAATAAAAAAAATAATCGCAACGTCTGCTAAAAAAATTCTATAACACTTTTTCTAAACGTAAGTTACGAGTCGGGTTAGTTTTTGCGCTCGATAAGTCTTTGTTAAGATCGGTGTATCAATGAAAAAGTACGAACATAATTTCAAAGTGAGCTTAAAAATTAATAGCGCTACCTGATGCCAATAACCGAAGTCTCTATCGGATTATGCCAAACAAATTTTGATTCCTTTTGTTTTAGAGGGAAATTAGAAATTCCATATCCTAACCTTTTTTCTCCTTTCTTCTCTACGAACTGTTTTGTAGTTTTATATGGCTTTGGAAGTATCAAAAGTTGGATCAAAGCTTTTGTGATACAGCTTTTCACTTACCTATTCTTATATGTACAGTAGGGTGGTCCAAAAATATACAGAAACATGAACTTTTCGGAGTTTTCCCCAGTGACACAAAATATTCTACGTATACGAAATATGCGACAAAACGAATATAGGACAGATTAGAGGAGTGCAGTTCCACGATAGCAACAGTGAAGCGACAGTGAAAGCGATTATTTTGCGAACTGAAACAGCTGTTTTAATCAAATTTTCGAAAAAATATGCAAACTGTTCATTGGTTGAAAAGCCTAGCACATATATGTAGGTGAAAGAATACCAAGAATGAAGCAAGTCATCTGAATATGATTTTGAATGATCCATCTATCTATTGCAAACATGGCTGCTCAAAACACTTCTTACGAATGTTTCTATACATAAATTTATTTTACGCAGCGTCATAAAAAATTATGATGAGTCTCATAGCGCGTCAACTTGATGAAATTGTTGACAATAAACAACAGCGACAACAACAACGGACGACAGCTGCCTGTCGTGGCAGACAGAAAGTAGTACACACAAAATTTTAACAAAGGAGTGTTAAGCTCTCCTTGAAAGAAGATAAGAAGCAGGCAACCAGACGTGGCAACGATGCTGCTATTATTGCTGTATTTTTTTAATGTGCTGTTATCATTACATATTTACATACAACAAGTTTGTTCTGCAAAAAACGTAATTCAGTGGGTGGCTACTGGAAAGAGTTTGGAATTTCTGTGATAAATATTACTTCGGTTGCTTCGAGCGTTGATTATTTGATTGAAGGTTGTGTGGTTGGCGTTGCTTTTAATAGTCGCGAAATTGTTTAGTATTATTGTTTTTCTTGTACTAAGTATTGTCGCTTTGTGTAAGATGCGACGTTTTACTAGATTGTCTTGTCAATATTATTCTAGCAAATTTTCAAGTTGTCTCAAAATGTTGACAAATATTTGGCATTGTTGATATTAGTGATAAAAAATTTAAATAATAAATTCCAAAATAATTGAAAATCGGCATGTCAATTGTGGTAAGAAAAGGAACTTACTTTGTATCTAAAGAATACATAGCCATACTCATAAACATATTTACACAGCAAAGCTTTTGGGTTTATCTGCTGTTTCAGGACTTAAAAAAAACTCACTTTTCATTTCACCGATTTCGAAAATGGGAGGCCGATTGTACAATAATAACAACAATTAGGAGCAGTCATTATTTAAGTAAATTTTCCAGTCTTTTCAGCAATAAAGTTTTATATGTAATAGTTATATTAAACAATTTTAAAATTCGTTATACGGTCAATTTAAAAAAATCAGAAAAGGTGTTTGCAAGCACACCATAGTAGAACTTGTAAGCGCGACAATGACTGAAAAAAGCGTAATTGAAAACCGCCTCGTTTCTATATAAAACATAAAACTTTATCTACCTTTCTATTTATGTAAGTACATACACTCACGGCAAAAAGTATTGGCACAGAGAATTTTTCACAAAGTATGTAAAATTTTTTTATTTTTATTCTTTCCCTAACTTTTAAAAAAATATGGTTCATACTACAAAAAAAAACATAAAAATATAATTTCTAAATTTTTTGCAAAGCTCTGGGAAATTCAATAAATTTTCATGGACATTTTTAACTCTTTAATCTATTTTTTTTTTAATTTTTCTCAGTATGCAGGTTTTTAATCAATTCGAATTAAGTGTAAAAAATGTAAGCTTGAAGTTGCTAAAAAATCACGTTGCTTTTTGAGAATGCTTTTTTTTGTTGAAGGTGCTTCGCATTTTTCCGTGAAAGAAAATGCTTTAAAAAATTGCAAAAAATCAAAGAAAAGTTGTAGTAACTTTAAACTTGCACTTTATTGCATTATAATTTAATGATCTATAAAATTGCATACCCAATAAAAAAAAAAAAAAAATATGATTAAAAAATTTGAAATTTGCATGAAATTTTATTGAATTTTCCAAAGGTTTGAACAAATTTTGGAAACTATATTTTTATTTTCGTTGTAGTATGAACCATCAACCATCTTTTGATAAAAAATTTGCGAAAGAAAATTAAAATTGTTGCATGTATTGTGAAAAAATCTCTGTGCCAGTACCAAATACATGTACATATATATGTATAGTATATAGGTATTTACATTGAAATAATTTCTACACAATCAAAGGCAACTATTGCAAACTTTGTGGCTGCATACATTCACATTTTCATTTACATAAATGTATGTATACACTTGTATGTATGTTCACTTATACGTTTCAGCGCCTGTAAGTATGCAATAATATATGCCTTTCCGTAAATACCAGACTTTGAATTATTGCTAAAGCATATAATTACACATATACGTATGTATATGTATAAATTTTGCTGCACTTACAACATGCATTTGTTTATATGTATGTCTGCACATAAAGCGAAAATTACAATACACTTCACTGCATAGCTGGCGGGCACAAAGGACATTAAAAAAAAAAAACTAGGCAAAGCAACAAAAGGCTAAGTAAAAGTAAAAAATATTAAAAATAAGTGTACGTAAAAAGTTAAAGAGAAAGCAGAAGGACAGTTTTAGGAAGGTAATATGAAAATTTATAAATAAATCAATTTAAAAATTTTACGACGGTTTCACAGTATTTTCATTGGTTATTTCTTAAAGAGCCCTGGTTTTAAGTGGGTCAGAGGACACCTAGAATTGACTGCCAATTCTATACGATCCTTTGCGGCTCCACCTCTATTTAGCTTTCGAACGGTACATTTTTGCTCTGCCTGAGCTAGGCGCCCTGTCCACTCACTGTCATCCACTAGAGAGTGCCTAAATAACATTATTTTCAACGTACATTACTGCCTCCTTTATTGCCTCCAAGAACTGGATCCTTCACTGCAACTGCGAAATTTCGTGCAGGGTTTGCGGTTTGCCCAAAGGCGGTAGTGCGTTAGAAGATGAAAATAAACCCGAATGGCCTTTCCTTCCAGAACCCCAAGCTACGCATTGTGATAGCGCTGTCAGCAGCATAGTTTTCGATAAAAGGATCAATGGGTAATAAATTGAGGACCTGACTTGTCTTTCGAAGAGTGAACGAAGCATGGTTTGAATTATATATTGCTATAAACAACATAAGAACAGCTTAAATAGGAGCTTAGCTTACGTTATGAGCACAGGAAGAACGTTATACTGACAGTTTTTTATTTAAATTATTGCTCCATAACTACCACTGCACTCTATTGTTCCGCAAACGGCGCAAACTGGCAATAAAATATTTGGAACACTCTAATACAAATTAATTAAATTGGTTTTACCATTTTAAAGCTAGATTTGTATATATATGTGTTTATAACATTTTAATTTTAAAACCCACCTCATTAAGTTTTCATTTCCATACAAACACACACGAACAACTACCGCACCTCCAAAATGAAAATGGAGGGAAAAATCACCAAATGCAATTAAATTAAATTCTTGCACTCGACCGGAAGGCATATTTCAATGGTTAAAGGGGCTAGAGAAACCCAATCGCTTGCCGCAAACAAACGAAAGCTGTGCACACACATGCGCCCAACTACAAACAGCAATAAAGCTCAAAATTTACGCTAGCACATGTAGTGTTGCATTTGCTGTATTAATTTTATGGGAATGTATGTCTGAGTGTGTCTTTTCAAGGAGCAAAAAAAAAACTTTCGAATCCGTATATCACTGCTTACAAATGTACTAGTTATGTGCATATACAAACAGATATGCATGGGTATGTGTGCGTGCCTGAATTAATGCATATTTGTTTGCCCACAAACATGCAACCCTGACTTCGCCACACCACCACCACACATAATTAAAATATTTCCTTGCAGCTCGTAGCGAACAAAACTCCTACCGATCCAAACGAACCAACACCACAAGCATTTATAGTGAGGTAGGCCACCAATATGCCGCATGCAACCCTGCCCGCTACATCCTACTACATATTATTTTGTATATGTATCAAGGAATGCACCACATTTACTTACAGTGCCATGTATGCGAAAGTCATTTTGTGCATTGCATATATGTATGTATGTGAGAATAAGCACATGTGCAAAATGGGAGACGAGCTGTCCTGCTGGAAGAATTTGAGCTGAAACTGTGGGATAAATAAGTGAAATTTTTAGTCCTGAATACAATAGTAAATTTAAAGTACAAATCTTTTAATTTCAATAAAATCTTCGAATCCCATTATAATTCCTAAAAAACTAGTCCATCTACATACATCTGAACCAGTGACTTTTATGGATTATTTTAACATCGAAATAGTTAGTGGTTAAAGAAAGTCGATATCCACGCAGGATAATCAGTTGGATGATTTTATACACACATTTGTATTTTTATACGCAGGACTATATGTACTATGTACTTTCATACGTATGAAGTTCGAGTTCGTGCTTTTGCTTACTTAGTACTGCTTACATCTCATTAAATGCATTGATATACCTCTCTTTGTATTTGTTTTGTATGAGTGCTATATATACAAGCATATGCAGATGCATAGGTGTGTTTACTATGTACTGCAGAGCTCTCATCCTGGCAGGCAAACTCAGCACCACCGTAAATACACTGACAGTGCTGAGCTTGTATAAACATTTTTTGTTCACATTTTCTAAAGAGTGAGATTGTATAAGGGGTAAGAGCTCAACTTGGCAATGGTTAGGTGTGGATACGGATTATTTGTTTGACTTAAAAGTGTGCAAAATTGTATTCGCGATACACTTCAAACACTGAAAAAATATTAAAAAAGTACAAAAGCAACACAAATGTATATTACTGGATTGGCCATCGTATTTAATGTTACGAACATAGGAACGAATGTGCGCATTTCTTTATAGAAAAAATTAAATATTCCCCTACTAAAATTTGTTTACTAACGTTGATGATCAACAGAATCTATGCAAATGTCATTTATTTTTATTGTTATTCTTTTGTAAATGTATCATATTACGATTTAGTTTTAATTATTTTCTTAGTTGCAAAAAATGCAGCTAACAATTGAAAATTTGCTTGTAAATTTAATCCTAAATAGATCTGAGTAAATCTCTCATTTATTTCTAGGCAACTTTTCTAACAGGCCAATCCTGGCAACTGTCTTTCAACTTACCACAGTCTTTCGAAAGACAAAAGACTATCGTAAGGCAATTGTCAATTCTGACCACTTTCTTGAAATCTCTTTACTATCGAAAGACTAATTGAAAGATTTGCTAACGAAGAGGTCTTATTAGCGTTATGCTGTTCGCCTTTATATATATTATTTATATAATTTTCTTTTTGAAACAATAAAAATTAATAAATAAAAGAAAATTAAAGGAAACAGTACTTAAAAATTAAATTAGGTTAAAAATATTTTTATCAAAAAAAGACAAAAAAATAATAAAAAATATTAACAAGATCCTAAAATTGAAATGGAATAGAAAATATATAATTTTTTTATAAAACATAAAATCTTAAATTAGATTAAAAATATTTTTATCAAAAAAGACAAAAAAACAATGAAAAATGTTAATAAGATCCTAAAATTGAAATGGAATAAAATATTTATAATTTTCTTTATAAAACGTAAAATCTAAAAATTAAAGGAAATTAAGAAGTGAAAGAAAAAAATAACAAATTAATTGTTAAAAAGGAAAAAACTTGAAAATGAAATAAAAAATAATAATTTTCTTTCTTACGCAATAAAATTGAAAAAGTTCAAAATAAATTTAACTAAAAAAACTAAAATAAATAGTAATAATTAAAAAATTAAATAAGTTCCTTAAAGTTAAATCAAATTAAAAAAATATTATTTTTAAAACAACAGCATCCAAACCATTAAAAAAAGGAATTTAAAAGAAATTTAATTTAAAAAAATATATAAAACATACATAAAATAAGTTTTTAAAAATTAAATTTAACTAAAATATATACATATATATGTATATCTTTTTTAAAAATAAAAATTCGGAAAAATTAAATTAAAAAAGAATAAAATGAAGATTTAAAAAAGAAAAAAGTTTCGCCACGCCAGGACTCAAACTCGAACCTCTCGATTGGCACGCCTGTACCTTGTCCACTCTGCAATTGCGGCTGTTGGAATAACGCCAGCTAAATGATATACAAGTGCTTTCTCTGAATATAGCTTTTCACCAGGAGCGGTGAATGAGAGAGCTTCGAATCACTTCGTTATACACTTATCATCCTCTTTACAAACAAAAAAAAAAAAAACAAAAAAAAACACCACTTCTAAGGTGGTGCTGTCGAAGCGAACATAGGGAACTTTGTTGACCTGGAATTCAATTTCAACCTAGCCTAACCTAAACCTACTCCATTACCGTAGACGGATGTGACTTCCATATTAAAATTTTATTTTCAAAAGCCAACCTAAAATTGTCGATATTAAACACTACAAATATAGGCACTAGCCCTATTCGTGAGCTCGAAGAGATTCATTTCCCCAATTTTTTGCTTAACCTATACAATAAGGCTAAAATTATCCTTCAGTTCGGGAAAATTGTTTGTAGTTGGAGTCTTAGACTAAATTTCTGCAGCGAAAACTACAAAATCTTTATTTTTTTTAACCAATGCAAAAAGCACTCCACTTAAGTGTTCTCCTTAACTCTTTCTGTTGCCAAGCCCTACCACTATCCCCTGCCATTCAGTTAGTCTCAGAAATGTAATAAAATTTTATTACACTTCTAAGCAATATACTATAAAAAAAGACTTAAAATGCTTAAAAATAACTTGAGCACAGCAATAAAACTCGTATCAAAAAGCAACGTTGAAAAATACGCAAGAACTGTACCTCGTAAAAATGAGCGAATACACAATTTCGCCGGCCGCGAGTCTACTATTAGGCGCACAAGCCATTTCGCTTAATACATGCGGCTTTTTCGCAACACGCGCCACTACACTGATTCAAATTCCGCGCATCCCTCCACAGCTGTCAAAGCGCCAAAATGTATGCAATGCTGCATTTTTCTGTAGTATCCACATTCACAAATACTTATTTACACCACTGTTAGAATTTATTTAAGCTATGTCATGAGTGTGTGTTTGTGTATGTTAGTGACAAATGGCGTCGCAATTGTGGCGTCGTCGCACACGCATTCGCGCAACTATTAAAATTCGAAAACCAACCACCATCAAAGCCGATAAAGTAGAAAAAATAGAAAACTAGAATAAAAGAAAAAAATAGCAAAGAAAAAAGTGCATTTCATGACTACGACAACAAAAAGTGGGCGAGTATGAAATGCAAAGAGCGCAAGACTACAAACCATGAGTAGTGCAAAAGAAAACTGAATAAAAAATGTATATATGTAGGTGGGGAGTTGGTTGGTTGGTGCGAAGGTAGGGAACTGGGTGAGGAATGCAGCAAACTTTGAAAGAAATTGGAAAACAGCCGAAGGCAAGCAAATTAAAGCGGAAGCAATGCAAGAGGTGGCAAGCACAGCAAAATGCTTGTATGTATAAAAGCAATGGAGAGAAAGAGCGTCAGCGAGCAAGCAATTGTTGACCAGGGCAAGGGTTAAGGCAAGTCAAGGTACAACAAGAATGATTTTTTCCTCTTGCTTGTTCGCAAACTTTTTTTTTTCAGCTGTCGCATTGTGCCATTGCAAAACTTTCTACATACGAATAACAGGAAAACGAACATGCAACCAAAAAAAAAACACATTTTGAAATGCAGTTAAAATGCGCAAGGAAAGTGCATTAATATGCCAAAGGAAGGCACAAACAACGAGCTGAAAAGTACAGTTAGAATGGGCGTGCGAAAAGTTTTTGCTTAGCTATTCAAGCAAAGTTTTTAGCTGAGTATTTGTGTGGTTGTTTGTTGTTGTTTATTTTCTATGCAGAAGTGAGGTTATGTATGCAGAATTCATAGAAAGTGGCGCCAAGTAGCGAAAGGAGGTATAGAGAAATAGGTGGTGAAAAGCAGTAAGTGTTGGGAAAAAGATGTTGCAAACTGCGGAAAAAGCTTAAAAGTCTAGCTTGCTTTGAAAAAAAAAAAATACAATTTTAAGAAAAGAATGTAGAAAAGTGAAAAATAGTGTATGCAAGTTGGCAACGATTCTGAAAATGTTATTATTCAGGGATTCAGTTTAAATGGTGAAATTTGAATTTTTGGAGCTTAAACAATCAGCCTTATCACGAATTTAATTTTAGTTCGAAATCGTTCGCTTTTCGCTTCCGTGTATTCATTACAAGCGACTGAAAAATTTCGGGCGAAACTCATGATATGTCTGAATAGCTTTGAGATTTGCCAGGTTTTTGAGTCTATTGCCCAGAAAACCGAAAAAAAATCTTTTGAAAGAATTTTTGTTCAACTTTCCTAGGTTTTGAATTTTGAGTAGTAATATATATGTATACCACCAACGGCTTTATATTTTACTCGATAAAATATTTACATATTTTTTGTGGTTCTGTGTATATGTACATTAGACTGGTTCAAAAATACCGATATACACAACAAAAAAAAATGTGTTCTATTTTGAAATTTCATAACTCGTTTTTATGCCAAACTTGCACTTTGTTACAAAAGAATTAAATGGGCTTTTGCATACCAAAAAAAATTTGCAAAGTTTCATTAAACATACCCACGTTTATTCAAAATTTTTCGAATGCAGTTTATATCTCATTTTATTCCTGTAAAAAAAATTAATATTTGAAGTAAATACAACTTTGACTATGAATATACCCCATTTACTTTTACTTTCCAATTGAATAATAAAAAATTAAAAACTTTAAATTTGTTTAGTTAAGTTGACTAATCTACTCACTTTGTGGTCTGTCAGACCATTTAAGCTAAATATTCTTTGTTTCTTTACATACATATTTACTATTCTGGTAAAAAGTTCCATACTTAAATCAGCTCAATGCGAAGATGCGAAATCGATGAAGTCTGAACAAATAAGCAGCTTTTCAGATAATAAAAAAACTTTTAGAATCTGCATTTTTTCATTGTTCCAGTTATATTTCGATACAGCCGCCCATGGGCATTTGTGCTCCAAAAAAAAAAATGATTTTTCAAAAGCCTGTTTTTAACTAAAAGTTACACCTTATTTAAGCCATAATGGTTGTCCTAAATGCTCTCCTGCTCTGCTATCTACGAACTACATACATGCGCCAAAAACTGATATGTTATCCCTGGTTGAAGAATATTGTGAAAAAAAACACTATTTGCGAAGGCATAAGAGGAAAGTGGTCTTGATTTGGTGTGAACTAATATCATTACAGATGCTTCAACTTTGGAATACGAAACTCTCTTAAATGTATGAAAGCTAAATATGGAAGATTAGGCTCACCGGTTACGCCCGTATTCGTCGTAACAAATTTTACACGATAGACAAGGTTCCGAAATATCACGGTTTCCGAACGCTATCTCAATTTGAAAACATTTTAACATACCTGAGATAGTGAATATAATTTTTCAAGAAACAAATCACAGAGCTACCGTATCTACGAAAAGTAACAAATTAGGGAATTGCTCATCTGCGTAGCATTCAAATTTGCTAATCACTATCCGTAGCGCTCATTACTTTGGTTTTAATTCGTGGAACCAATCAGGCTACAGCACAACCAGTCCAAGCAACGGATAGTGTATTGGAAATGTATTGCTGAGGAAACATCATCCTAAATAGGACAATAAAACTAACAGTTGTACGCTGCCTCCAACATGAGACAGAATTTCACTTGGAAAGAAATCTTTTACTAATTTGAATGCTTTGCGGACCAATCATTGTACCCAGTTTTAGGCAAGTGCAAGCACGCACCTCCAATCACTCCTCTAATGTGTTAATAATTGCAGCTTTTTTCAAAAAGTTTATTCGCTTCACGTCGATTATCGATTATTTTACTATCAACCTGAAAAATAGATGTATGTCACATTAAAATTAATTACCAAACATGCGACTAAATAGCAACGTAACCATTTTGATAGGACCTAACTAAATAAAGGACGCCAACTTTGTAGCCGGTGTGGCAATGGCGGCAACGACAGATGGCATGCCGTGGCCTTAAAGAACGCTAAACACTGCTGACACTCCTTGGGCTTTTAGGCTTCCGTTGCCGTGATTACATTAACATCGCAATCGAAATTCGCGTGCGGTTGCGATATACCGGACAGCAAACGATAAAAAAAACAAAAAAAAAACACTGTGAACTAAAAATATAACTAAAACTAAAAAGGGAAAAAGTAGCGCGCAAAATATTACAAAATGAACGGATGGGCGAACACGCAAATGAAGGAAAGTGCAGTTGTGTAGCACAAACATTGCGACCATGCACGTCCAGCTAATTACATAAGCACTAAGTGGCAGAGTTCGTTGGCTGACGACCCCAAAAATTTGCCCATGAACGGGCCCATGATCGCTGATATGAACAAGCTACACGCGTTATGCAGCCAACCAACATTGCAGTCAGTGGGACGATTTTTCAACTGAGTTCATTACTTTGTTGTTGTTGTTGTTTTCAATGATGGCGCACTCAAGCTATGCATTGTTGCAATGTGCTTTATATACATGCATACATAGATATATACTTACTTGCAACAAAAGGTACATATTTAAGTAGATGCTTCAACCTTCTTTCCCTGTCTTCTAGTCAGCCTCTGCAAATGCAATCCTTCACAATTCCATTTATGTTATTTACAACACTAGTTTGTAGCTGTGCTTAGTGTTTTGACTGAGCTCATTGCGCTCCGCTTGGCGCCGTGTTCATTCCACTTGCTGCGACCCTGTATGCATTATAAATATATGTATGTGTTTGTGTGTAGTGCACGCTTGCAATTTCTGCCACTGTCACTGCCATCAAAACCCACCAACCAACTTTCTTCACACGCACACACATATTTAACACTATATTTTATCTCTTATTTGCCTTCTTCCTTTCGCTATTTTTTATGACGATTTTTCCTGCCAATTTTCTCTGCTGCTAGGCATTTTTATTACACTATGTTTTCATGCATACTACAATAAAACTTTTAACCTTTCTCTAAGCAGGAAAATTCGCAGTGTCTGCATAGAAATTGAAATAGCGCTAGTTTGCCGGCAAGGTGGGCGGGCGGCAGCACCACGGGTATAAGGAGTAGTTTACCTCATCGCAGTGACGCAGCGCTATGCCTACAATATATACATATATGTATGTATGGGTGGGTGTCGTTTTCACATGTGCATACCCTGTAGGATCTCGGATTAGACAAAAATAAAACTTGCGCCAGCTGCGACTCGAACCGGGGCGCTCAGATTTTCTAAGCGGATACTCTCTACATGCCAACGCCGCATATGGAAATTCGATGACTAAGTGCCTTCATATCAGTAAATCGTTAATCATACCCATTGTCCGCTACTGCGTAACATTGTAACCAATAACCAATTTTAGAACAAAACTCATACATTATGCATTACATTCGGACCACTTTTAGTACAATTCACCTATTTTACATTACCTTGCTTTAAATTTTTGGACTATCTTTGGTCTAGATACAAAACTTCTATACCTACGACTATATTTTTCGAGCAATCCGACCAATATTTCCTTCAGGGTAATCGTGGATACATGAGCTTTTGTATGCATTCTTACCTACATACATACACATAATAGTTGCAAGAAGACAATAGCGCCAGCAAGGGTAGCTGGTAGACAGTTTTGAATGGCGCACATTGGCGCTTGGCGGCAGTCAATGACGCAGCGACATTCTTGGCATATCTATGAGTGCTGCATTGTTAGCACTTTTTATAGTTTTCTATTGCAAATATTTCGCTGCTGTTTCTCTTTTTTTTGCATTATACTGTATAAGTGCCCTACAGTAGTAAATATTGCAGCTCACATCGCGTTTTGTATGCATTCCACTTTATATGAAAAGTCGCACCAACGATTTAAGTTGCCAATTAAAGTTATGCTAGGGCGTGCGGATAGTGAAAGGTAACAATCTAAGTGCTACATATAACTATTTTTCGCCGGCATGATTTTTTATGAACACTCCATTTTCGCCAGCATTCAATTTTTTTGCTTTGAATTTAAGGGGAGTTACGAAAGGAGGTATAAATCAGTGACATCGATGGCGGATGACACATAATATCGACAAACAAACTGTCCTATATCAACTTTGTCGAACTATCCTAACTCAGACGGGTAAATTTTTTGAGGCGTTTGAGCTTTGCCTGTTCAACAGAATAAATTACTCGCAGGCTTGATAAGTGCAGTCGCAGTAAGAAAGTCTGTGACGATTTTTTACTTCTCCTTGTTAATAAACCAAGGATAAGGGATTCAGACCGTCTGTCACTTTCCATACTTGTACAGTAATGTAGCGCTTCCCCCTTACCTCCAGATCTACCAATTTGGCCTAAACAAGCTTCATAACGTTATGATAAAGAATCCTGAGCATAGAAATTCCTGTGCAGCCCCTTTTTTGACGTGCATATCTGTCACTTTAGTGTTAATGAGTTCACTGCGTCCTAAATTCGATGATTACTGAAACCGGAAAGCTATTATACACTAGCTTTAAGGTGACCTAGCAAGAAGCGCCGTTCTCCGACTTTCTGAATACTGCCGCAGGCATACTTCAATGGTATGTACCTCAGCCTGAAAAACAGAGTCAACTTCTCCGAAACTAGTGAAAACGGTGCTTGGTAGCAGCGTTCCTGAGCATTGGCTTAGCACCCAGTTAACGTCATAAGCTCCATTTTAATATGTTGTCTGTTGTCATGATTCGTCGATGTCTCCAAACCACTTGGATAGACTGGTCAATGGTTCTGCCAATGCTAGTAATCGAGCATTTAGAAATCGCTTTCAGATCTTGCATGAAGAATTTTTCTAGTGTATCATGTCTTTTGTGTGCCAGTGCGGGAAATGTAAGACTGTTGCCTATTTTCTTCGAGGTTACAGCTTTGCTACCGAGAGTTTTACTGGTAGCCCATCCTTACTGCATGGTCGCCCTGGGGTCAGTGACCTGTAATCTATCTGTCTATTAAGTTAACCATCTCTTTTCATGACCACCTTAAGAGGTCTTGTATTTTTTATTTTTCCGTGGTGCGGTCAGATATTTCTTCTTTCCTATGCCTGGGAAGCCTATCGAGTGAGATACATATCTATTGACTCGTACGTAGAGCTTAGCATATACTTTTCGGTGACTTTTTCTCACAACTTGGGCAATAGCTTGACGTAGTTTGCTCTTAAATTGCTCCAAAGTTGTTTATTATGCGCATAAACGCAACCTTTCACGTAGCCTTTAAAAAGAAGTACAAAGTCGTTAAAACACCGGATCTTGCTGGCTAAATTACATTGCCTTATCTAAGAATCCGTGTCTTCCTATACCATAGGAGAAGTAATAATTCTGGTAAAGAGTTTCTAACATATCTACGGCCATTTGACCAAACAACTTAAGTCTGTCTTTCACGGACCTACAAATGCTATTCCCTTTGTCCGTGAAAGATAGACTTGAAGTTGTTTTGTCAAATGTCCACAGATATATTCTACACATGTATTTGTATTTCATAAATATAATATTTACAAACACTTCAAAAATAAAAAATAAAACTCTATTAAGGCCTTTCTCGTACGAAACCAGTGACTTTCGCTATTCTCACTTCAAATTTACCGCCAAATTGTCTGCCTACCTATGACATCAGGCATTGATTTTTCGCTGATGTACAAAACCTGGCGTAGTACCTATTTAGTATATAATTTTCTTGTTCTACCCGTTTCGCAGCGCACCCACAACACCTATTTCCTTTTAATTTTCCTTTCTCTTCGGCAAGTTGTTCGTCCGAAATGCTTTTCCACCGAAGTTATTAACCACCTTGACTGCATTTTCTGGCAAGTTTCCAAAAAAAAGTTCATGTCCTTTCGTTGGGCTTGGCACACGACTTGCAGTCATGCACCTGCGCTGCTGCTGAGTGCAAAGTGAACCGAGAAACTGTACCAAAATTTAGTTTACCTTTTAAATTGCTTAGTTTGTCCCATATACATATGTATGCACATGCAAATGTACTATATATTTATGTATTTTTGTATGCAAATATGTATATACATATGTATGTATGTATCTAAATGGCCATATTTATAACCAGCTAGCCAGCATGTTTTTGCCTTCAAAGCAACTATTGTAGCATTTTTTTTTGTTTCTTTGAACTTTCGTGCATACCTTCTACTTAGATTTTCCTTTTTAATGCATTATGTCGCCCTTTGTGGTTGGTAGTTTGTGTTCGTTTCGTTTCGTATGCAAATTTGTTGCTTCAGATTTCCTCAGTTAACTTTTTCAGCGTCGGCTGGCTGCTGAAACTGGAGAGCAGCAGCCATATTGGCATTGGCGTCGACATGACTTTGACTTTTGCCACAGCGACACAGTCAAAATAATCATCGCCATTATATCTGTATCTATATATGTAAGTATGTACTTGTATGTGCTTTAGACACCCTGCAAAAATTTGGTTACTCCGAGATGGCTCCAGGTGTAATCGCAAAGGAATATGCAACTAATACCACTTTTGATCTCTTTATATGGAGTGTTCTCTTTTCTTCCAACATGTCTTACAAAGAGACTTATTATTCCCCTTAGAGCCCGAATAAACATAATAATGAGCAATTATCTTAACCTTAATCTTATCATTATCAGTCCCAATCCCAATCTAAATCTCAATCTTAATATGAACCTTAATATGAATCGCAATCACAATATCAATTTCAAACCCAACCTCAATGTCATTATTAATTTTTTGCTTAATCTTAATCTTCAGCTTGGTCCAAATCTTAATATTAATCTTACTCTTAGTCTTATCTCAATTTTAATCTCAGTCTTAGTCTCAATCTTAATCTTAGTCTTAGTCTCAATCTTAATCTCATTATTAATCTAAATCTTAATCTTAATCTGAATCTTAATCTACCCTCAAAATCAAAATCAAATCAAATTAAATCCCTATATAAATCTTAGAGTTAATCTTAATCTTAATCTTATTCTTTATCGCAATCACAATTCCAATCTCAATCTGAGCCTCAGCCTCAATTCAAATCTCAATCGAAACCTTAATCTAAGTATAAATATTAATCTTAATATTACATAATTATAATCCTGACCTTAATCTTGATCCTATTCTTAGTCGTGCCCAACCAGCCCAATTTTAAATTAGATTGATTGTGTCGATTTTTCGTTGACTAAGTGCTTACATAGTATTGAATCGTAAATTGTATCCATTTGAGATCAGTCGGCGACTAATTTAGCTCCAATTTTTCCAAAAGGTATGAGATGAGACTAATTGATCTCCAATGATACCCGAATGAGACAAATTGCGATTAATAAATGCTCCATTGTACCCCATTGAGGCTAATCGCGAACTACTCTTTTAAGGCATTAGTCATAGATTTTTTTTGCAGGGTTTGTAATATGTATGTAAGTGTAGATATGTATCTATATGAACACATTTGCAATCATCTCATACTTTGTTTCTACACCTCTGGCAAAGTGTGCACGAATGCAATTGCGCACCACGATGGTGCCACCCTCTATGTAGTACACCTCTGCACCCTCAACTAAAGTTGAAAATTGCGCTCTACATACGGCCTCTAAATTCATAAATATGTAGTTATGTATGTATGTCTGTAGATGCTTAGTGCACTAGGGCAGTAGCAAAGCTTGGCAGTCAACTTCACTCGTACCTCTTTCCCCTGAGCTGCTCCAACTTGTGTAGCTGAACAGTCTGTCTTCCATGTCTGTCCGAGTGCTTATTTTCCTACACTACATTACATTTCTTGCGTTTTGTTTACTTACAACACCGTCTGTTGGCGCTTTCAATATGCAATTTCATCTATGTGCTGTGATGTTCGTTCTCTTCATCTGGGCGACTTTTGTTTATGCCGCTACTTGTGTTTTGATATTTGTTTGCTTATTTTCTTTATTTTGCTATCTAAAACATGTAAACAAATGTCACGCTGTCACCGTTTGCCGCCAGCTCCTTCACTACGGCCGGTAAATTGACATTTAACCGGTGCTTTTCCGGCGCACGCACACAAGGTTGGATGAATAAACACGTGCATATGTACATACATACATACATATGTACGTAGTATTTTGCATACATCGCTCGTCAAATCAGCTATTGCACCTTCATTTACTTCTACTTGTGATGCATACAAACAGACATAATTTTACTATCGTTGCTATTGCTGCACGCCATTAAAGTATTTTTATTGACTTTTACATGCTTCTTCTTGTGTTTTTTTTTTTTCGTTTTCACATCTCTGCATCTCATTTTCTGGCTTTGCATATTTGTGTTTACTTTGCAAAATGGTTTTTTGGTGTTTTTTTTTCATTTAGCTCAGTTTTGTGGCCCATCGCCGCTTTTGACCGTCAGTACTGTTTACTATTCAACTTTTTGCCGTTGTTATCGTCAGTGTTGTTGTTGCTTTTGTTTGCAAACTGCTGCAACTCGCTTATTAGCGCTTTTGTAATAGCCTGTCATATGCATATTTGCATTTTTCATTTAAATTTTATTTTAATTCGTATTTTTGCTCGCTTTTGCCACTCAAACATATGTTCCGCTGCGGATGAGTCGGATGGGTCTACGGAATGTTGCTTTTGATATTGTGAGGACTAAATATCCGCGGAATTTAGCCCACACGAACACAAACCCCTACACCAACAATAATGACTACAGCAACATCATCGAAACGGCTAACCAACACGGGAGACCGTATCAACACTCCTTTGCGACACCGTCACCATATCAACGCAACATGTAGCCACACAACTCAGCAACACGAAGAACACCAGCTATAACAGAAGTGACTCAGAAACATACGAGCCAGTCAGCACGGAGCTGTGGTCGTGAACGCACAGCTACAAACGAATAGAGCACGACTTGTTGATAGGCGACTAAACAAGGCTTGTCTATTCAAGGGTAGAGTGCCGCCACTCCGCAGCACACCGTGAGCCAGCCGACGGCGACGCCAGTTCGCCCACCAGCACAACGCCGAAGTCACCCAGCAGCCGCGCACCAACGGAGAAGCGCCGAAGTCACCCAGCAGCCGCGCACTAACGGAGAAGCGCCGAGTCACCCAGCAGCCGCGCTCCAACGGGGAGCGCCAGCAGTCTACGCGTCAGTAACGGAGCTGTGGTCGTGAACGCACAGCTACAAACGAATAGCGCTCGACTTGTGGATAGGCGACTACACAAGGCTTGGCTATTCAAGGGTAGAGCGCCGCCACGCCACAGTCCACCGCGAACACGCGCGACAGCGACGCCCGATCGTGGGATAACAGTGCGCCGGCATAGCAGAGCGCCGACATCGCACAGAAGCAGAGGGCCGGCATAGTAACGCCGACGTCACATACTAGCAGAGCGCCGACACAGTAGCGCAGACGCCGCTGGCTTAGCAGAGCGCCGACATCGCACAGAAACAGAGGGCCGGCATAGTAACGCCGACGTCACATACTAGCAGAGCGCCGACGTCGCACAGCGACAGAGCGGCGATACAGCAGCGCCGGCGTCGCACAGCGACAGAGCGGCGATACAGCAACGCCGATAGAACAGCACCGTTAGGAATTTACGTCCCGTTAATGATATTATGTTTGTAATGTTAAGAATTTCCACGTGATAGAAAATAAGCAGCAATTAAATAAAGTACTATTTNTCTATCTCAGAAAACTTTTCAAGAACGCCCTATTTCAGAATTAAGTTAAAAACGCCCTATCTCAGCATATTCAACTGAGAAAAATCGTTTTTGAATCGAATTCTGTGATAGGGCCTCCTTCAGCCAAAGTTCTGAGATAGAATGTTTAGTCCTACTGCTGTTTGGGACGTTTAGGAACACGTTAGACTACAGGCACTTGTCGCGACCACCCAGTTATCATATTGTTTCTGTGACAAAACCGGACTTATGGCTGCCTTCCACGTGGCTGGGATGCACCCTACAGCCGGCTATGAACCAATGCATTACTCTACAGAAGCAGCTATAGCTAGTGGGTCGGCTTTTTGATTGCCATTGACGTCTGTTCGCCTTGCCACCCACACAAGAGTAACGATGTTGTCCCTTCGAGAGTCTCTCAGCCGGAAGAAGAAGTGTTGCCATCAAGGAGGAACGAGAGCTAAATTTATTCCGTTATGGAGAATGTTTCAGCTCCAGAGACCTATCCGTACATACCATTACAGCCTCGTATGGGAACCTATCCCAATCATAAGAGTACTACTATGTCCGCTAATGGATGGTGCTCCAAAACCGCCTTCGGAAAGATATCTCCGTAACTAGGGTATCAGCGTTAACCTCCACATCCAGGAATCGGTTTGCTACCCTGAGGGACATAATTGTCAACAAATAGGGCTTATTTTCGTGCACCAGCCATTTAAAATACTCAACACAGACTGCATTCGATCGTAGCGAAATTGTACATTACTTCCACTAATAACTATGCAACGTGAAGTTCCATCCTTTGTAAAGGAGGAAATTCCAAATCGTAGTAATGGGGATACTTCCCTGTGTCCTTATGACTGATGACAAAGAGGCAGTACTGTATACTTCCAACCGAAGCAACAGCAATCCTTTCACCAAGCATCGCGTAAATTCATTCAACCAGTATAGACTGGTTGGCTGGTTGCGGTGCTTCCTAGTCGCTGTCTAGGACACAATTAGCGCGTTTCGCGCTATTTCGATGCAGTTCTCTCGGTTGATATTTTGTCTATGCACATCAAAGGTTACTAGGTCGAAGAGCAGACTCCCAAACTGCAATCTATCGAGGATCCCTCGGTTTATAGAGAGATAGCCTGTCGGTCGACCACCCGGTTCCTTCTGCAGTCTCTTCTGGATATCCAAATTGTCTACCATATAGTCTGTCGCCCTACTTAATTGCGTTTTATTTTTGATCAACCCATATCCGAAGTGTCTAGTCCCCAAGCGCCTGACTCTCTGAGTTTGGCCTCCGATTTCATAGCCACTTCTTTCAGGTGAGGATCAATTGCAATTATATTGAGGATATTATCTGTCGCTTCTGCCGGCCAGAATCTTCCTTTTTTTCCGACTGCATTTATGCTCTCGGTCTCTTATTTGTTTACCTACAGTGTCATTTGTTGTTGTTTTTTTATATATTCTCTTTCTGGTATACTTATTTTCTTTTGTTTACATAAAAGAGTTGAAAGAGATGCCGCCCTTTGCCGTGCACCCGTTTGCAGCACACCCCGTGTCCTCTCCGTTCACCCACCCCGGCATATAAAAGCGCTACATTTGTGTCTATGTGGCTTGTAGAAGCCACCTATATTCTATATATCTTTATTTTTTCCCCCTTTTATATTTTACATTTGTATTTTTGTTAGTAGATAGCATTTTTTCTGACGTCAGTTGCATTTTAGTTTCTTTCCATCTCTGTATTTTTTCAAGAGTTTATTTGTTTTGTCGTTTTTTCATTTATGCTTTTTGCTCCAACTCGATTTTTGTGCCTTTGTGGCGCCTGTTTTCAATGCTATTTCTATAGGCTTGCACACGTTTTTTCGGATTGCTTTCTTCAGCTCTTTTTTTTTTAATAATATGCAAATGTTTGTCGTTCTACTTGTAATTGCATTTTTTGTGGCTTTTCTATTTAGCGATTTTCATTCTCCTTGATTTTGCATTTGTTGGATGAGATCCGCTTTTTTGTGATTTCGGATCAATATTTTAGTTTCATCGGGGTTTTTATGGATTACTGAGCGCAAATAAAGCTTACATTGAGTATATATTAAATTTAAAGCTGAGTTTCGCTGCGTTATATTACTTGCAAGAGCGAAAGAAGTTTGCGTGTGGAAGGAATCTCTCAAAATGTTTGTTGGCTCTGACCTTGATCAGATCAGAATTGTTCCCTGACAGACGCTAGCATTGTGGATTAAGCGAGCTGCGACGGCGTGGGTTCAATTCCTTGGTCCTACGAAATTAAAATTTTATTTTAGTTCCTTCAATTACACTAATTTACAGATTTAAAAAAATGCGCTGACCTAGGATATTTGACTAATTGTAATTTTATCCCGTTTTTATTATAAAACAACAAAAAACATAAAAATGCAATTTCTAAACTTTGCTCAGGAAAATTCAATGAATTTTCATGCAAAATTTTAATCCGTTTTTTTTTTGAAAATTTTTGGAAATGCAGTTTAGTAAAAAAAAATGCGAGTTTTAAGTTTCTAAAAAATTGCGTTGATTTTTGATTTTGTAGAAGGTGTTTCTCATTTTTTTTATACAGAGCATTTTCATTTTTTTTTGCATGCTTGAAAAAATTGCCACGGCAAGTTCTTACTACTTCAAACTTGCACTTTGTTATACTAAAATATAATAGTCTACAAAACTGCGTACTAAAAAAATTCTAAAAAATCTGATCATAGACTTGGAAAATTCCATGAAAATTTATTGAATTTTCCTGAGTTTTATACAAAGTTTAGATATTGTATTTTTGTTGTTGTATTAATCATGCTTTCGTTAAAAAAACTAGCGGAGAAAACAAAAATAAAAATGTTTACTAAATGTATGTTGTGAAAAATTCTCTGGCAAATAATTTTGGCAGGTAGTGTATGAAATCAGATATTAAAAAAGTAGAAGAGTTTTCGAGATATAACCAAATTAAAATTTTTGGAAATCTGAAAAATTGTGCACTCACATCATTGCAATTTTTGTTTTGGATAGAGTCTTAATCTTAAATTTCTTTTTTCATTAGGGTGCATATTTAATTTACTGTTATATATCTCAATGACATTTTACAAGCAGAATAGTAATTTTAGAGCTATTCATTGATTTATCGACAATGTTCATTATTTTTAACAAAATTAACAAAAAATTATAATTTGGGTACAAATATCAACACGAAAGTTCTTTCTTGGACGTCAAAACACAAGAATATTGAGCCATAACCGTCAAAAAGATGTAAGCGAAATTTTGTTCAAAATTTTATCTTTGACACAGAAGTGTTCCAAGGTCATCTGGATGGAGTCGTCAGTGCTATTTTCAAGCTTGTAACTTTAAGGCCAAGTGATCTGCTAAAAAAAAATTTGCACAAAAACCCTGCATTATGCGGAAACATTTTTTTAATATATCATTCGGTCTCAGAGCTATAGGTCAGAAAAAGTTATTGACGATGTTACAAAAATTTTTATTTTCCTGTAGAATAGACGGGTTATTGACTACATATGTATATCCAGCTTAGCTTTGAACTAGTTTAGTCTGAGCAAGGGTATATTTATATCAGAAGGCCTATTGTAGAGCCCCGAAAGGATAGAATTAACTGTTGAGTGCACATTGTCCCACAGTATGGATACAATTTTTTGACGAAATTGAAAAGATTGTGAACTGTCCACATTGGCAACCCTACCTCCCGCACTAAGGCAAGTTTTATTCGAATATTTGTATGGAAGTTATAGAGGCGTGTCTATTTAGAAGTAATTTTCTACAGAATGTCCTTCCATAGTTTGGTATTTGTGTTTAATTAAAATCGACTTCGAACTAATCAAGTAGCCGAGGTTCTTTCTCATGTTTTCATAGCGCCAATGCAATAAGAAAAAATCCGCCCAGTTGGAAATCAGCAATTTTAAATGCCATTAATTATGCAAAAACCTTCAAATGGTTACTAAATTTAACTCATCCAAAAATACATACCCCATACGTCCGTATGGATGTATGTATATATACGTGTATGTACCTGCATTCACATCAACATACATACATTTAAACAAAGAGAATTAAAATCGATTGATTTGACTGATGTTCATGAAGTCATTGAAAATCAAACGGGAAAAGTAAATTTAAACAAGATTGCCATTTGCAACAAACGCTTGTCAAACATTTGCCACGTGGGCGTGGGATACAAAGTCAACATGAGCGAGAAAATTAAAAAAAAAACGCGATATCAGCTGTGCAAAATGGCAATGCAGCTTTGGCGATCCGCTGAATTAAAACTTGCTTGTAGCAAATTAACCATCCATCGATGAGCTGTTGATACATGGATGATCCGTGGCTGAAGTGGGCAAAAAGCAATTTAAAGTTGGCAAATTAGCGAATAAAGCGCAGAGTGGCGAATACAAACCAACAGCAAACAGAGACCGGTCATTGGTGAAAGCAAACAGTGGGAAAATTGACTTGATGGCGTTACAAAATTACATACATATGTAGAAGGACAAGAGGATATGTCGTAGGTCATGTGCAAATGTTACGCCTTTTATGCAAGAATGTATGTGTGTGTGTGTGCGGAAAATGATGTTAATGCCATGGAGGTGTTTACTATGTTTCATAAAAAATATATATGCATGTTTGAATTTACCTATATTGACACGTATGCGTTTTCACATACTTACATATATACATACTTATGCAAACCACCTACATATTTTCCATATTCACTATATTCCGCCAGTTTAACATAAAAGGCTAAAAATATAGTCAGCTACAATATTAAAAAATTTATATTGCCACACACTACTGTTTTAAGTCGCAAAACAAAAACAAAAAAAAAAACGGAAATACATAGTCAGATTAAAAATATTATGTAACAAAATCTTATTTTCTATTAAATCACACGAAAGCAATGTATACAAGTCATTTAAAAAACACTCTGCGCGGAAGGTAAAAAAGTGTATTGATATCACTGCCACAAAATGAAATTTACTTAAAATGTATACCCTGTAGCAAATGTGCGCGAAACTTTAAATCTGCCTTTATAACATTTTCAAGTTTGCTATGCAAAGTGGTTGCTGCCAACGGATGATTGCATACAGACAACAACAATTGTGCTGCAACATGTATCACACATGGATAGCAATCAGATGTATAGAATCATGCTAGTATACATATGTACATACATACATACAACATATTAAAGCGGATTGTATGCTCAAATTTATTACACCCCCGCTGCACTTTTATCCACTAAAGCGTTGTTATATTCATATTTTTTGCTCGCGCTTTGCAAATAAACGAAAAGAATGTTTGAAATAAAATTGCAACACTGCGTTGGTAGCTTAATTTCACTGCACTTCTACTAGGGGAAGGAATATAGCTGGTAAGGGAAGGTACACTTGACGCCACACCAGATAAACCCAATGGGGCGAACAAAAGCAGACTGAGAAGAAGTTGTTTTTTTGTTTAATGTTTTAATGCAACTTTTTTGCATACGCATACATAGGGGTGTACGAGGGGAGGCTGAAAATTTTTGAGCCAAATTTATTAAAATAGCTGATAGAAATGTATAATAATTTTATTTTTCGATATGATCCCCCTTTACCTCAATGCACCTCTCACATTTACAATAAAGGGCTTTTAACCCAGTGAGAAAATATTCGCCATCTTTGTCTTCGAAATGCTCGTCTACTTATGTGTTTATTTCATCTTCACTCGAAAATTTTCATACTCGGAGGATTTTCTTTAAATTGGAGAACATGAAGTAATCGCGGGGGGGCAGGTCTAAACTTTATGGTCGGTAATTGATTTCTTCAAATTTAGTCTCGGCCAGGGTACGCTTAGCGACTCCCGCAGTGTGCGCGGATGCATTGTCTTGAAAAAAAAAAAAACGGGACTGCTTTGGCCAGTCTACATCACCGTTTCTCGACAACCACTTGACGCACTTTATTCGACAATGTGGCATAATAAATAGTCTCCGTTCATTGTAGTTTTTTAGTAAGATAGTCGATGAACAGAATACCTCCACAATCCCAAAAACAGCGAGCATGAGCTTGGATGCTGATCTTTCTACTTTGAATTTCCGTGCTGGCTTTTCTTGCTTTTCTATCTACTGCATATACTCCTGTTTTAACTCTGGATGATTCCGTCAGATTCATGTTTAATCCACAGTGACAATTTCGTCTAGATTATCGCCACTCATGTCCAAAAACTTCTGCATAGTTTAGGACCCGTCGCAGAAGGGAGCATTTTCGGCACCTATCGCGCGCACACTATTTTCATGTGCAAACAAGTATGCCAGATTTTGCCGATTCACTAAATTCTAACGCCTATAGTTTCAGCTATATGCTTTTTGATTTTTCCAATGTTTTCTCCGGTCAGTCGCTGTGGTGTAGTGGTAAGCAGTGCGCGCTTCCACTCCGCAACGCCTGGGTTCAAACCCTGGTCAAAGCAACATCGCAAAAAATATAGAAAAAATGTTTTTTCTTAACAGCGGTCGTCCAACGGCAGGCAATGGCAAACCTCCGAGTGTATTTCAGCCATGAAAAACAGCTTCTCATAAAAATACAATCGCCGTTCGGAGTCGGCGTAAAAACGTAGGTCCCTCCGCTTTGTGTGACAACATCAAGGCGCACACCACAAATCGGAGGAGAAGCTCGGCCAAACACTAACATATGTGTAAGCGTCAATCTATTATTATTATTATTATGAATGTTTTCTCCGGTAACGGCTGTGTTTGGATGCCCTGACCTGGGATCATCTGCTAACTATCTACTCCCTGCCATGCTTGAATTCTCAGCTCCAACGTTTTATGGAGGCATATGCAGGTCTAGACTCTACATACACCGTTGACATCTCCTCACATATTGTTCCGTCGGCGTTTTGTTCTTCTAAGGATATTAGCAACGAGTGATACGCAGAGCAAGTCTTTAAAGACACTTAAAGGTACTTAGGCTGAAAACTTTTCAGTCTACCCTCGTATGTATGCTTATTCAAATAGATAGAGCTTTATGGCGAGGGAAAATAGGCGGAAGCATACATTGCCACTATAACTAATGCAAGAAGTGGGACATTTTGCACAAAAAACCTGAACGCTCCATATTTTTTATTAAACTAGTTTTTTTGGTTTATTTATATTTCAAGTTTCTTATTAGTTTTTTGATTTTAATGAGTGCATTTTTTGTGAATTTAAAAACTGTTGCATCATATCGAGGTAATTTTTCGAATATATATCAGCATTCTCTAAAAATGTTTTATCAGGCAAATTTTTTTTCTCTGCAGTTCCGTGAAGTTCCTGGTCGTACCAGATGCTATTTCGGGCTCGCTATAATAATATAGTTTCATTGTAAATATATTTTACTTGCAAAATTAAGAGATTATGTAAATGAGAGTAAATTTGTTGATAATTAAATGTTAAAAAATATATATATATACATATTTGAATTACAAAAAAGAAAACATTTTTTCTACTTATCGTGATTGCTTTTTTTTTAATAACTTTGGGAAGTTTTCAAATAGAATGTTCATATGAGAGACAATGGGCGTTGGCATCAAATACAACATATCTGTGAAGTTTCAAGTGTGTCCCACCAAACTAAAATGCAAATGACAACATACGGAATAACTGCCGGCAGTTATTATTAATTTTTGAAATTTTAAAATTTTTTTAATTTTCTTAAGTTAAGATACTTCAAAATGTTAAAATTAAACTGTGAAAATGTTCTTCTTGCTGAAACGAACGAATCTAGTATGATACAACTAGTATGCCAGCAAATAAAAAAAATCACATTGAGCAAAAGATGACTATGATTTGAGAAACTAATGGTGATTTCGTTTCTTCCAAAGAATGTTGCCCTTCCCCGGTGCAAAATGTGTTTGATGTTACACACACCTCTGTAAAAGGCCATGTTTTTACATTCTTTCCCTTGTCTAGTTCACGCATTTCATAATATTATCGTTTTAAACAACCATTTGATTTTCAGGGCGACCATATCCCTGACAAAGCGTTAAAGGCCAAAGAATGTGCCTTTTTTGTCTTACTAGTGAGACATTTTAACAAAATTGTCTCACCCTTTGCCTTTAGTTTAGAATCGAGCAATCAAAAAAATGCGACGTTTTTTTTTTGATATTTAGAAACGATATCACTGTAAAATTCCATTTTTACAAGTTTTATTGGCACCTCGACATTAATTCAAAAATTGTTATATATGTACATAAAGAAAGTAATGTATATGGCATGCGAGTAAACTAGTTAGAGTTAATTTTCTGTGTATGGTGCGACGGGTCGTGTCCTTTACATACGCAACTACGGGTATATGGGCAGGAGCTGTTATTGTTTTCTTTTTAAGTATATCTTTTTTAAGTTTTCATTTAAATGCAAAATTTCGCTATGGAATCTTGTTCTTTATGCATAACCGAAGATAATGCATTGTCTAAGATAAGTGTGCCACCATTTTCGACCAAAAACACGTTTTTGTCGAAAAAATTGGCAATTTGTGAGATTTCCTCATATATCTCAAATTAAAAAGCCGTTGATTAGTGTTTAAAATTTAATAATGTTGAATAAAATTTAATTTAGTACAAATTAAAAAAAAATACCGCATATCAAGAATAAATGTTCATTATAAATGTTCTTCCCTTTATCACCACCAATTTACTAGTATGTATGTATAGTGTACATATGTACATGTATTAATACAAGCATTAATGCAAATAATCCGATCCATATTTCGCCTACTCAGGCAGAGTTCTCTTGCATGTTGTGGGTATTAGTGTTGTATAGGCACGCCATCAGTGCACGACTGCCGTT
The DNA here is from genome assembly GCF_001687245.7 of Rhagoletis zephyria. Classification (NCBI taxonomy): domain Eukaryota; kingdom Metazoa; phylum Arthropoda; class Insecta; order Diptera; family Tephritidae; genus Rhagoletis; species Rhagoletis zephyria. Next base: position 22,021 of record NW_016158922.1, on the reverse strand, counting down.
ACTGCAACCTGCTAGCTTGCACTACACCAGAGAGTTGTTATCCAGCCAACCCCTCAAATTATCTCCCCATTTCCCACACCATCCCAGCTGCTAGAGTATGCCACTGGCAAACAGCTGTCCTACTACCCAACCTACCCAAAGCGATGCGCTCAATCTTCGGTGCTGCGCCACCGCCGCCCTTTCCCTTTCATAGTTTTGTGTGCTAGCGCTACCCAGTGGCATGCAACATTGATGATGGCCAGCACAACAATGCGCCTGGCTTAGTTGAGCTGCCACAAATGCTTGTATACGTAATTTGCAATGCAGTGAGTGAGTGGCAAAGGGAGAGAGAAAAGTGCGATTCAAGTGAATGGCTGAGTGAGTGGGGTGGCAGTGGAGTAGGGCAAAGTGGAAGTATTTATGTGTATACTAAGTGTATGGCAGTTTGTGTTGTGTTGTGTGTGCACATGCTAAAAAGCCGTTCCAGCTATTGAGTGTACAAATTTATATATATGTAACTATATGTATGTATAGTATATATCTGCCTTAGTAAAATGGCAGGCCTTTCAAAAGGCCTAAGCAACAAACTAGGCATGCATACATACATATATGTATATGTACGCGTAGAACAACTGCAAATGAGGCAACATTTTGCATTCCACGCATACATACAAACATCTTTTATTGCTTACATATATTTGTAAGCGCGATTGTTTGTATGTATTTATTTATGTTAGCTTGCCAGCCTTCATCGTATTGTGTGTATGTCGTTGGCACACTGACTGCCACTGCCAGTGCCAAAGCCAAAGCCAAATCCAAAGCCAGTGCCACTGTCATTGCTACATCAGCAGTGTACTGCTGTTGCTGCAGCCGTTGCCGTCACTAAGGCTGCTGCCGATTTTTGTACTTGCAACATTGCATGCCACAAATAAAGCTTGTCTCTCTATACACCGCATTTCGTTTGCCGCTCAGCTTCATCATACTGTGAGTGGTGACTGTGACTGGGGCTGGAGCTGGGGTTTGTTAGTTGTGCTGCTAGGCAGGTTTTTCTTTTCAATATTTTTTTGCGCATTTTTCGTTTTTATCCAATGTTGCTTACAAACGGATTATGTGGGTATGTAGTGTTAAGTATTATACAAATATGTAGGCATATATTTAGCATGTACATCTACATTAAAATATGTAGATATGTATGCACTTAAGTATGCATTAATATGTATGAGTTGCATTCCAATAGCGGCTGCTAGGCTCTGGCGCAAAGGCACAATAACACAATGAACTCTATGTTGAACGGCTGCTAGGCCGCTAGGCCGCTTGGCGTGCTGTTCGGCTGGCTGCTTGACTGACTAGCTGACTGATGCGGTGGGTGTGCTGTGTGGTGGGCGCTTGATCGATGGTAGGCTGGTTTGTAGGCAAACTAGATTGTGGTAGGCCTGTGTTGCGCTAACTGCATACATACTACTTACCTTATATGTATGTAAGAGTCTGCATAGCTGTTGTTATGCGTCGCAATGTGGCATGCAACTACCTAGTAGGTATGTACATATGTACATACATATTATAGACGCGTGTTATTCGAGTGTTGGCAACAGCTGCCACTGGATTTTCCAAGCTGCTTTTATTTTTGATGAGGTTTTCGCTTTTTTGTGCTGTTTTGTTGCACTCTACTCTTTTGTATTAAAGGTACGAGTACCTTGCTTTTTATTTTTATTTTGTGCAATTTTGTTGCTGCTCTTAAATTTTTCTTTTGTTGCTACAGCGCTGCATTTCGTTTTTACTTCGTCTATTTTGTTTTCGTTTTCTTCATTTTGCTTTACTGTTCGCTTTGAGTTGTCGTCATCAGAGTCATGTGACTGCTGCGCTGTAGATGCTATGTTGAAGTGGTTGCAGTATGAGAGTAAATGTATGTATGTATAAATATACATTTAGGCGCATGTACTTATATATTATACATAGATATTATTAATATTCGTACTTGTAGTTTTGTAATATTTGTAATTAAAGTTGTGTTGACAGCGCTTCCTCGCAGTTTGGTTCTACACTGTAGAAAAATGGGTTTAGTAAGTAGTAGAAAACAAAAAAGGGGTGTTGGAAAAGGGGTGGTGTTGATAAAAGATGAAGATAGGGCGCACAATAAATAGCTGTTGCCATCGAAAATCTGTGTTTTCGCGGTACACGTGCAATATCATATCTCAATGGACGGTTGATGAGTGTAACACTGTTCAGGTTATTGCATTCCCTTATTATGTTGTTTGCTACTTCTAAATTTTCCCCTATATGTTTCTTCATTCATTCTGAAAGTTGGAAAGCAAATTTTTCTAACTTAACCCTTACTTGATCTTCAATTTATTTTTAGGCCCTTTTTGTTGTTTACAGTGAACCATAATACGCCCGGACCAAAGTATAAAAATTTCTTATAATGGAGATCAGAGGGTTCTAAACCTTTTTTAGCTGGCAATTTACCAACTTATTTAACAGGGCAATTCTGGCAGCTATCTTTAGAATCGTCAGGACAAAAATCTTTCGTAAGGCACCAAATCTCCTCATCAGGCTTCTTCACTGGGATTCGATCCAATGACCCCAGCGTCCAAAGCCAGTAGTCTATCCACTGAGCAAAGTTCGCCACGTAACTAATTGTTGTTGCTTTTTCCATTTTTTTTCATGTGTTAAGCCAACTACTATCAAGCGCAGCTATTCCGCTGCTATTTACACTTGATCATGTGTTCGTTGTTTTTGTCGGTTATGCTAATAATTTTATTTTTAGAACATTGAACTTTTAAGTGCACTCGTCCTTAAGTTATTTGTTTTTGTTATTTCTGGCCGTATAACAAATATATTCAACAATTTTATTGAGCCTGAGACCGTTTTTATTGAACATTTCTTTAACTTTTGAAAACAATAAAAACTAGGAAATGGAAAAAAAATGGAATTGAAAGCGAAAAAATGAAAAAAAAAACAATAAAAATATTCTTAAAATTAAATGAAAACATAAAATTCCTTTTTGAAACAATATAATCCAAAAATTGAAAGAAAATTTTAATAAAAAAGAAAAAACTAATAAATTACTGAAATTTGTGCTATAAAAAAATTTCTTTTAAACAAAATAATCTACAAATTAAAGAAAACTGAATTAAAAAAAAATAGATAAGCTCCTAAAGATTAAATGAAGTTTACAAATTTTTTGTTTTTAATCAGGAATTAACATAAATATTAAAATTTTTTTTTATATATATTTTTTTGAGCAATAAAATCAACAAATTAAATTAAAAAGAAAAAAACAAAGAAAATAATAAAATAAAATTAGTTCTTAAAAATTAAAGAAAATTACAAAAATATATATGAAGATACATAAGAAAGTAAATGAAAATTAAATAAAAAAAAATATATATATATATAAAATTCCGCTCGGAATCTCGGATCTCTCGAATAGAACGCCAGTGATTTACTCACTCGGCCATTACCATTGCTGGAGCAGCGCGAGCACAATAATATACAAGTGCTTTCTCTCAGAGGAGCTCTTCCCCACGAAATTTGGCAATTGAGCTTCTTTTGTAGGACTTTCGTACTGGAATAAATACAATTTTTCAAACTTTCTTGCCAACTTTCTTTCAAATGTCTTACAAAAGACTTTCAACTACATATCGAGCCCTAACCGCCAAAATAACGTAAGCGACATTTTTTTCAAAAATTTCTTTTTGATGCAGAAATGCATCTACATGCTCTAGGAATATTTCTGCATCAAAAAGAAAATTTTGAAAAAAATGTCGCTTACGTTATTTTGGCGGTTAGGCTCGATATCTTAGCCAGAATTACACTGTTAATTTCAGCACTTTCTCTGTGTCTCGTAGAATTTTTACGCATCTCTTCGAACGCCTTTCGAACAGAATTTGGAGTCTACGTCTCAGTTAACGATGATACCCTTCACAACTTTCTCAGGGAATAAGATTCGAAACTTCCCTTAATTGAAAAAGTTGTATTTAAGCAAAGCTGGTATATTGAAAGAATAATATTTGAGCTTGTTTTACCACTGAAAATATTTTTAATCCGTATGTTGTGATTATTTGCCTTCCCAATCTTTCGCTGAAGCATCTTAACAAAAAAAAATATATATTTTTTTTACATTAGATATCTGCTTCAAGACAATCAGATTTTTTGATGAAATTAATGATGATTTCTGATAAGATTCTTTGAGAAGGAAAATGTTTCATGATAGATATTACTTTACTTCAGTAACGATTTCAGAAATATTTCATACATACAAAATACTAGCTTTTAATTACAAATTACTCATAACAAAGTCTCCTCGCTACTTTGTGCGAAAAAAGTATATCATTCGCTCCGCTAAGAACTCCATCGTCTACTACTTAGCCGCTGCCGCCACCTTATTCTAAGCACACTAGTCTAATAATGCATATTGGACTTGCACTTAAGTGCCTCATTGTTATGCCGCCACTGCCACTTGCGCTAGGGACTAACTTGCTTACTACATGATTATATATATGTATTTAGTATAGAATTGTTATTGTTTTTGTTTTGTTATATGCTAATTTTCCCCATCTTTACCACACTTTGTAACTTCATACATGACGGTGCAGTTTTATTTATTTTTTCTTTTGAGTCTTTTGTTTTGGCGTTTGTTACACTCGCTGCCACTTCTGTTTAATGTATTCTACTACACACTTTGGCGCTTCTTTTGCTTTCTTGTATAGCCATTGTTGGGTTTTTTTCCTAAAATTATTGTTTGTTTTTCATTTTTTTTTTTTCTTTTTACATGCGATACTTGTCGGAAATTGCACTCATAGGCGACGAAACGTGACTATTTAGTCTAGCTTGTATATGAGTACATGTACATACATATGTACATATTTATGTATGTATGTTTATATGTATGTATTTCTAGCTTTTCGTTCTTAAGACTTCCATCATGTCTGCGGTTACTTAGACGTACTAAGTAGTATTTGTCTAGGATTTATATGCGGTCGTGTCTTTTTCGTGTCTCTTACTTTTTTCTCATTTATTTGTTCAAAGCGCATGTGTGTGGTATATATTTTACAAGAAGCAAATGCTTTACAATGCTAACTTCTACTACTTCCATGTCTTAAGTGACGTCGATGCTACTTATGAGGCAAAGTTCGCTGGAGCTTTCAAACAAACTTAAATATGGCTTCTGTTTGAGTTAAAGCAACTGCAAAAAACTCACTTAAAGTTTTGAGATATACTTAAAATCTCTATATTGGCATTGAGAAGAGATCTGATGTATTTCTTAATTAAAAAGTATTGATAACTCTCTTGAAGTGTATATATTGAGGTTGCCAGCTTTATATATCAAAATATGAACTCAAGTATGTGTCTACCGTACTAAACTTTGTAAAACTTTGAAAGATTTTTATGTCGACCTTTTTATTCACATTCATGTGGGAAAGAAAAATATTTTCTGCTGTTGTGCGATCGTTGAAGTTCGAAGTTCATGGTCGAATCTCAGTTCAGATTGTAATAAAACACTGAGTACCAGTTTAAACTTAGATCACGTAAATAGTATTCATATTTAAGTGCTGGCTGCCATTTGATTGACTAACCTTAGTTTAAACCAGCTAGCTCGAACGTTTAAACCAAGTTTAAACCACAGTCAGGTATAACCGTACACTGAAAAACTGACCGTTAGAGTTTACTTGCACGTTGCCTATATTATTTTTAAAGGAAAATAAATTAAAGCCTGCTTGTGAGATATTTTAAATATACAATTACGTGCATTTAAAGTTTTTATTACTTTGTACTATTGTTATCGATAAATTTATCGATATCAGTCCTTTTATAACTATCGATAGAATTATTTATATAGTTATTGCAAGACATAAGTACATTAATTTTTAATTTATCGATGGTTATAATGGCCAAACGTATCGATATATTAATCGATATTATCAACATCTTTATCGGTTTACTTTTCGATACAATTACCGACACATGTTATTACTGATACTATTAATAACAATGTCACCGATTTATAAATCGATATATCGATAAAAAATTTATGTTGCTTTATAGAGCAATGTGGTAATTTGAGTTTTGCTTTCCCTGTAACTTTTTCTTTATCTGGAATGTAACTTTACAGCTGATATTATTTTAAAGAGCATTGCCATTTTATTACTAGAAAAAATTAACTCCTCTGAGAACCAGGGACCGAACATAACAGTTATTGATGAAAACTGTCATTGAAAAATTTACCATGAAGGAAATGTACTACCACTAAGTGATACATACCAATCGATTTCTTTTTCCACCGTGAATCACATTTGATAACAAATTTTTAATTGTAATTTTTTGTGCAAAACTAAGAAAATAACAATTATTTCTTATTTTTATTTTTTAAATCCAAAACAACAATTATTTTTTATGTTTATCTAAATATTCTGTAAATAACAGTTATTTTTTATTTTTATATTATATGGCTTATATAACAGCCATCGAAGACTTTTATTTATAAAATCCATCAATGAAAATCAGTCAGTGACTTTTATTGTTTAAGTCATCCATATAAAAGTCATCATCATTATTCGCAGTTGACAATACATTTAATTTAAAAATCAAAAATAACTGTTATTTGCAGATTACTTAGATAAAAATCTATGATAATTGTTATTTTGAATTTATACAATAAAAACCAGAAATAAATGTTATTTAAGAAGTAATAAAATAAAAGTAAAAAAATAACTGTTAAAGAGCGATTTAAACAGAAAAGTTATAACTTTTAGGTGCTGAGAACAAAGAGGTTTCCGCTAAAAACTGTTTATATAACTTTTTGTCAATAACGACCACAGTTTCTTTTCAGTTTTTGGCATACATACCTACATTTTACATATTACATTTTTTCCTTGCAGAAAATTAAAACAAAATATTTGGAAGGTCTCCTATCTGTAATTCATATGTAAATTAACTACTGCTTTTGTTTTACATACATATGTACATAGATATATATACATACATATTTCTTTTTCACTGCCAACTGTAATACCTCACTTTGAAAGTTGCCTGGGAAAATTTAACATGAAACCCCGACAGGCTTCTTGTTTTCATTGTTGCTTTGTTTTTGCAACTGCTGACAGCAAGCTACATAGTTTCTAGCACTGATTTGTTATTTCTGCTGCGCTGGCTTTCAAGTCTTTCTTCGCTGCTGTCGGTGTTGCACTTGCTTGCCTGCCACCGTTGCTCTGCACTCGCTTGGTAACTGACTGATTGACTGCATGACTGAGGGACTGACTTACAAATTTTCTGCTGCCGTTATTTGCTTTGCCGTGGCCATTTCGCCTTCAAACGTGCATATCTAAAAACATACAAATGTTTTGTGGAATAATTTATACTGTACATATATTCCCTTCATTGCCATTGCATTGCTCACTAGCGACCACCTTAGTTTTTCATCTATATGTTTTCAAAAGGTTATGTACATACATACATGGGTGCATTATACTGGATCAGTACACCCTTATGACAGAAAGAAAGTTTGTAATTACAATTTCATTCATCTGGGATGAAGGCATACCTAATTTAAGAGTGTTTTTGCGCCATATTTTTCTCGTAACATTAGCCTAGACATGGGGTCTCACAGACTCCATATTGAGCAATTCAAAAACTGTGAAGGTGATAAACAGATCTTAAATGAATTGATTTATTGTTGAAATAATTAATGCTTTTTGTAAGGCGCCAAAAAAGTTGTACAAAAAAACTCATGGCATTTTCAGACTTCTTAATCATGATAACTAAATTTGAATTAAGTCGGTTAGAAACCAAGATTTTATTGATGTAACAAGTAATGAAATATATTTCGTAATTAAAAATGTTTTTCAATTGTATGCCGTGCTATGCAATTGAAACTAATAAAAAGGGATATGAATAAAAGTTGGCTCGAAATGCTGTCAAAGAAAGCTTTCAAAATTTGTGATAGTTCAAAACTTTTTTTTTTTGTGACCCAGTTTAATGTACACTTAAATTATCCTGAACTTTTTGTTGCCTCTTCGCAAATTCCCCTTGCATGTATTTCTACTATGCACGCGGGGAATAAGTCCATGAAAGATTAATTAAATAGTGAAAAGCTTGAGAAAATGATGGAATGTTGAAAATTATAAGAGAGTTGTTTTAGAGAAATTGTTCATTAAACTAAAATTTTACACTAATTCAAGAACAAGGTTAATTTTTTATATGATTTCAGGCCTAAATGGGAATTTTGACTAACTTAGCAATCCTTTCTTTTCTAGCGGCAAGCGAAGTTATTAAAAGTTGAAGTGTTGTGGAACGAATTTCCATTGTCTCTTGTAAATTTTTGGTTTGGAGACAAACCGGTAGAGGTGGTGTGTCGTATTCAAATGTATTTTAGCTCGAACGAATTGAAAAAGTCAACCGACACCTACAAATTGTTAGAAGTATTAATTTCGACCAACCAACCAAATAAATTATATACATGGTTGGTATAAATGCATTTTCTTTCATTTTCCTCTATTCTACATTGTTTAGATTTCACAGCAACAGCACTGTTTTATGGACATATGTAACAGCACTGTTCTATACAACAGCAATGTTCTATGTAACAGCGCTGGCATTTCTACGAATCCGTACTTCACGCAACTCATACGCAGTGTAGGCGGCACCCAGACAGCACAGCATAATCGTTCGCTTTTCTTTCAATGTTTTCCTTTATGAATCGCATTTTAGTAAAAAAAAAAAAATTATTTTACACATTTGTTTAGCTTTACAGCGGAGATGTCTCTCTGAATGAATTTTTGTGTAATTGTTTGTGAAGATTTTTGTTCTACACTTACTTATGATTACGCGACTATTTCCCATTTACCATTTCCCCAGGGACAAACTATAACTTTATATTTCGTCTACAAATTTCATGGCATTGTTAAACTGTATCTTTCTTATACTACCTATGAAGAAATAAATGCATAAATCCCTTTTTAAACCATTGAAATTCTTTTCGTTTCACAGCTGTAACAAATTAATTTATGTACAGCGTAATAAATGCTAATACCATTTAAGCGTCGATGACATAACGCAATAATGCATTGCATATGTTAACATTCGTACTTTATTTGCGTTTATTAAATTTTACAATAGCTAATCAATCAACAGCTTTCATTAGCGCAAAAGTGTCAGTAATTTGTAAGAAAAAATATGTACATACATTACAAAATTAATGCAAATTCAGAAATAAGTGTAAATTTTACTGTTACATAAATAAAAATGCGTTCGCCTAAGCTAATGTAATTTCAAATGCGTCGCCAAAAACAAAAACAAGTTGGCAAAAGAATATTAATTTCCCTTTGAAAGCTTACTAAAACTGCACTTTTTTCGATCCCGGGATTTTCGGTATGTCGTTATCACAATCCCGAGATCCAGGGATTAGTCCCGGGATTTAAATATTCATTACTTTTCAACAACTTAAACCGAAAAAATTGCTTCTATATTGTTTGAGAAGCTCTCCTACCATAAAATAAATAATAAATAAATGGGTTTTAAACCTACTTTTTTATTTAAAGTGGCGTTTTTATTTTTTCTCTCTGATCGCAGGATTTTTTTAAAGGGCTTTTTAATTTCAAAGATATGATTAATTCCAAAAATTATTTAAAAAATTCAATGCAATGTAGAATAAAAATATGGGTACCAAATGCAAGAGGAAATTTCTTTAGAATTTAAAAAAAATTAATTTTTTTTTGATTAACAAGGACGAATAGGTGATTTTTTAAGCTGATAAAGTTAGAAGGACAAAATTCGAGGATATTAACATATAATTTTTTTCAAAAACAAATATTGCGAAATTTCAAGTATAAAATTTTAGACCTTAAAAAGGCCGGGATTAACATTCCCTGTATGTAGACAATTGAAAATTAAAGGAAATAACTACATAAGCACTGCGCATTTTTTGCGTTCTTGGCAAAATGTATGCAAGGGTGCACTTCAAATATGTAAGCACATAGAAAAAAAAAACAATTGACTGAATTACTAAGTTCCGCAGAGGTAAATGAACAGATCCAATAGTACATATGGCACGACAGCAATAGCTATTGAATTGCATAATATAGTATTTGCAAAAGGTTTGCATGTTTTTTTTTTTGAAGAGGTGCATTTTTAATGATTCCTATATATTCATTGCATTGTTTGTTTTTTTTAAGCAAGTTTATATAAAGTATGAAAAAGCTAGTCTGGGTTAGGTCAGGTTAATGTAGCGAACAGTCCAAAAGACCAACTCACTTAGACAGGTCCATTGTGATACTACTGTGAAACACAGAGACCTCATGGACTATATTTCACAGAACCAATTTGAAGCTCCTATAAAGCGTAGGATTGCTTTTATTCCTACAACGGATAGTTCCTTGAGAGAGCTAAATAATTGCTAACCTTAATGTCTGATTTGCTCTCAGCTAAAGCCTATCTCTGCAACTTCTACAAAATTCACGTGAGAATAATTCTAATCTCTAATCTCCTCTCATGGGCGGTTGACCAGTTCTTCTGTTTTTTTTTCTTATCAATTTTCGGCTATAGTAGCCTAGCTGTTCTACAACCCTCTTCTAACCATAACCTATTGGCCTCTCGGATAATGCCATTCTTATCATGAATTCTCCCTTTATTCTCTATTTAAAACATTTTGGAGGCATTGTTCTATAACTATAGTTTTGACGTAGAATACGTCTTACCTTAAGGTATGGGGGCTATGTTCAAATGTTGTAGTTGTAATTTTTAGAGCTTCACAAAAACGCTTATTGCACGAGAACTAATAAAGCGATTTCAAAGAAAAGTGTGGCGTTTCAAAGATAAAATTCCAANCATACCACGTATTCTACGTTTAAATTTAGCGGCTGTATCTCCGATACAGCCTGCAGGCCAAGACGAAGGCGCTGGACTGTTCCTTTTTTTTCCATATATTTTTGTAACTCCTCCATATTAATATAATTATAAGGAATGATTTTTATTGGTATTGTCTTGTTGTCGATATTTTTCTTGTTATCGGTCTAGTTATCGTTATCAATGTGGTTGTTGTTCGCTAAAGTTATACATTTTGTTATGGTTATCGTTATCATCAAAGATATATATAACGATAACAACAACCTTATCGTCAACGGTCGTATCGATGGAGATTCTAAATAAATAATTAAGGCCATAACTTTTGTTAGCATTGGTTCATTCTTCCGACAGGGTGAGAAAATGATGGATTTTGGAAAAAGTTACCATCCTACGTTCCTACGTTCTTTTTTTGGCTTGAGAAGACTCCATTCGATTTTTATTTTTTGCAAAGAAAATTTGTGTTTTAATAATGTCAACGTATAAGCCTGTTCTAGTTTCACAATTCGAGTTGACTGTGCAAATGATTTGTAATCCATCTGAATAAGCATAGCAAACTTAATATAGATTATGTCTGTTAGGCTTAAACCATGGCCTAGTGAAAAGGACAACGCAATTTACTTATTCAAACATGCTTCATGTTAACAGCTACTTATCTCAAAGCAATGATAGCAAACTTTAATTTTACTTTCAAGGCTGCAAGCTACAGTTTCAGTTAACTGCTCACAATTCTATTCAGGTGTTATGATAAAATTCTTACCCATATAAATATACTTGTGTGTACTACTGCTCCGTCTAAACAATTTACATACATACATGTGTATGTACACTAGTACAAACATACAAAGCTCATAAGTATACTTATGCACCAGATTTGTATTTACAGTATTCCCCGCTTAATTGCACTACTAGAAGAAAATGCATGTGCGCATTTTAAATATAATGATATTTATATAGTTTAAACTTTAAACGAAAAAATTTAGGAATAAAAACAATTTTCATAAGTAAGTATGTGTAGTTGTCCTAAAATTTTTAGAGATAATTGCTATAAAAAATAAAATAAACGTAAAGCACAATTAACCGGGGAAAATTGAAGGTATAACAATGCCACATATTTTTAACCGTATAATTGGTTGGGAAACCAATTAACCGGGTTCAATTATGCGTATTATTTACAATTATTTTTTCGGCAATATTTTTTTACCGATAATGTAATTCAAATAAGCAGGGAAATCAATTAACCGGGGCACAATTAAGCGGGAAATACTGTACTATTGATGATGTTGATGTTGATGTTATTTAACATTGAAATTGCATAATAATCCCAAAATCAATTTATTGCAGACGGAATACTGAGAATGAAATGAAGTCTATATGAATTCGAACAAATTATTGCATAGGCTTATATAAAACCGAATTGAATTAAAATAGAAACCTGATGCTGCTCAACATATCACACATATATATGGGCAAATCTCCAGAACCGTGTGCTTTTGTGTCACTCACCTTTAAATTAATTTTATTATTGTAATTTTACTTTTTATAAAAGACTTGGCCATTTTGACAACACATGTGATGAGTCGTTGTAACTTATTTAATTTTGTTTTTTTTTTTTTTTTTAATAATGTCATTTTAATTTTTATAAACAATCAAAGTAATTAAAATAACAATTTGATGTGTCACTTTGGGTACCTTTTGTACATTTTTTGAGTATAGCTTTTTCCACCCCAAAAGCGGAGACATTCAAAAATTATGGCATATAGTAAATGTAGTATTGGAAAATGCATCAGGCGTTGAGAAAAATATGTGCCTCTCATTGGAAATATACTGTAACAATTTGAAATCTTTAACTCGTAATTATCAAAAAAGTAATATTTCAAGTTGTGTTCCATTTTGAGCTTTCAGCAATTACTACATAAATTGTTCTTAGTTGTTTATATACATATTAATTACACATTAGAGAATAAAATAAGACCTTTTATAGTTGCGTGCCTTTTAATAATTTTAAAATATAACAATTACTATCTGAATAGGTCTTTGCGTGAATAACTTCNATTTATATACATATTAATTACACATTAGAGAATAAAATAAGACCTTTTATAGTTGCGTGCCTTTCAAAATATTTAAAATATAACAATTACTATCTGAATAGGTCTTTGCGTGAATAACTTCAAATTTCTAATTTTTTTGACAGCACACTGGCAGACTAAAACATAAGAGGTTGGCATTAAGCGTGATCATTAGATAACATTCTTCATAAAGTTCGTTCAAAATGCTAAATACATAAAATAATTTTTGTCTAAAATACATATGGCCATGAATATAAATGTGTGTATGTAAAGGATTTTCAGATCTTTAGGCAGTGCGGTTAACGAATTTTTAAATATTTATATACTCAAAACGATATTTTCAATAGATCTTAAGCGGAAACTAGTCTTTGGCAACATTTTTTTCGAAACTGGGCGTGGCCCGCCCACTTATGTCAAATATTTGTCTCTCGAAAACTACTTCACCACTCTGTACCAAAGTTGATATACACATTGCGCCTGACCTTCTTAAATACTGTATTGTAAATTTTTGAAATCGGACAAAAACCACGCCCTCTATAAATATCGCTAACATTGAGGTTTCAAAAATGATCGTTTCATAACACAAGTTGGTATGTCATTTTATGTATATCTAAATCTTCAGTAGTTTTTATGATCAAAGAAAACGTTTATTATGGTTTCAAATCGCGATATTTATTCTCAAAATTAAGACAAAAATCATACTATTACAATGTTGGTTGGTTGTGCGGGCAGTTCTCCATATTCACTGTATGAAAACTATGTCAAATAAAATGGGTTTATCCGGTTTTTTCTTAGTTTCAAAGTCGAGAACCGGCTTTTTTTAATTGAAATTTTTCGAATAGCTCGAAACCCGGGTTTGGAAAAAGGCGAGTAATGGAATACCCTAGTTTGGGCGTATCGTTTATATTTTTCATCTATGCAGCTTCTGCCGAAACCGTTATGCGGGGATCCTGGCGACCAAGTGGTCAGTGGCCTTTGGCTCTGAGAGCCTTGCCTTTGGAGGTGTGCTCTTCGTTCGTGAGCCATGGAAAGAGTGAGCACGATACAGCGGAGTTGCACTGATTAGTTCACGCGCTATGGCTGACTGCACTGCTCATCTTCTCAACTTTTGAAGGCAGGAACCGCAGGGGAGGTTTAACGATCTGAATCATTTCCCTTAATACTATCTCAGGACACTTTATGGCACACTCGTTCGCTTCCCCATTTGCTGGAATACCACTATGGCCCGGGATCTTCTTATAGGGCTCTTCGGTACCACATTTTAACATTCCCCAACCCTTATTTTATTTTATTTATTTTATTTATTTATTTATTTAGTCTACAGAAAAATGTTTTCTTACANAAGAAAATATTTGGCAGAAAACGCTAGACGCTGCTGCGATATCAATTTTAGATCAATTCGTGAAAATCGTTATTTTGGCATCTTTTAAAACGTTGTTTAGTTTCCAGTCATTTCTGTCGCACCTGATAATTACAGATTCTGTATTCCACCCTAACTCTGTCAATTCCCCTCGTGTGATTTTTCTGCATATTTTTTTTATTAAAATTAGCTCGCTTATCTTCAGCTATAATTTTGTTTCAACTTAATTTGCGTTTAGTAATTCTATTACTTACTTATTCTCATTGACATTCATTTCTTCATTCATTCACATGATTTACCCAGCCCAAACAAAGCCGTGGCAAGTAAAGCTTACAACTAATTGCAATTTATTTGCATTATATTTAAAAGCTTGAATGAACAATATGGTTATGATCTGCACTTGCTTGATATTGCAGAAACAAACAAACAAAAAAACAGTAAAAAAAGACAAATGTTAATAATTAAATATGTACCGACGTAGCATATAATACATATAGTACTTAGTAGATTTAAATTAAATTTCTATATTAAAAATTCCAAGTGTGTGCTGAAAAAATGTAACAGCTTAAATGACGCCGCAGGAAATCTGAATGTTTTCTTGGTTGGGTGAGGTAGAAGCCCTTTTTTGTTAAATACATTACCTTTTACACAAATCGAATTTAATCTTTATTTAAGAATCATTAAATATTTGATTTGCCTTTTCATATAGCAATCATATCGACTTCCCGCTTTAAGAATTATCTCGGTAATACTGATGAGGATGACATGTAAAAAGTTAATTTTTAACAGCGGTCGCCAGCCTCCGAAGTAGTTTGAAAAAGTTGCTCATCTGATTTCAGATAGCAAAATGAAATTTCGCACCTTTGCACCGTAGGTGAATGGTCACGTTTTCTGCGCGAACTTAAAGAGTGCTTCAAAATCATACTAAACGAACCAAAAACCTAGCCTGAAGAAGACTAACTCACCATTCACCTCCAACAAAAAAATTATTAACCGTTAGTGTACTACTAACTTAGTCGTCTACCGGCTGAAAAAGTAGATTCCAATTTGTTTCCCCTGTAACCTGAAATAATGCAGAATTGTGGTTCAATCGATTACCTTTAATAACTTGCAAAAAATTTTACTCCCTATCATAAGTTTCAAAAATATTCAAATGCTAATTTCTCGGAATATACAACGTCTCCTATATGGCAAAGTTCTAGATCAGTGCCAGACAGCCTTTAGCTTGCCTGAAAAAGTCGCGAGTACTCCCTAAGGGCGAAGGAGTACTACAAAATTAACCGAATGCACATAAAAAAATTTTATGTAATTAACATTGCGATGGCCTAGGGTAGGGACAAGAAAACTTAATTTTGAGTCGTAGGTTACGTACCGGTATGAGGCTTTTCAAAAGTTTGCATTGCGAGTAAAAAACATTCAAAGTTTAACATGGAAAATGTTACGTATACGCCATGTATGAGTATGGAAAAATATGCCTATGTACGATATGGCGTATGAGTAACATTATTTCCTGCTCATATTTCATACAAAAAATTATTGCTCATTTTCATTTGACCGCTTAAAACATAATTATTTAAGCATCGATTTTCATCAGAAGTAGCTTGTCTTTTGGCAAAAGAACAGGCTTTAATACAAAGGGAAAATAGTTACAAGAGATTTGTACTTTTTTTTTT